>NC_079890.1:9561971-9641268 GCF_024868665.1 Triplophysa rosa
GTTTCTATAGGCATTTGAAGTGGAAAAATGTGTATTTCTCCAAAACGCTACAGTAAAATAAGTCCATATATGGTGTGCATATAGTGTGGGATGGCCCCTACAGAAATCCATCATCAGTTTTTTCTACTTATTAGAAATAATGTTTCTATAGGCATTTGAAGTGGAGAAATGTGTATTTCTCCAAAATGGTACAGTAAAATAAGTCCATATATGGTGTGCATATAGTGTGGGATGGCCCCTATAGAAACCCACCATCTGTTTTTTCTACTTATGAGAAATAATGTTTGTATAATCAATTATATTGGAATAATATTTTTCAAACAAAATGCTTTCAAAAAACATACTGTAATTAAATCTGTTCAAATCCATGGGTACTGTAATTGCAAATTGCATAAACAGTTTTATTTGCAGGACAAAGGTCTAGAAGGCATTAAAATAATACATATTTAAGATACAGACAGAGACATTGGTTTCACAATATAACGTTACAGCAATCATAATGCAAACATTCGGAGAAAAAAACCTGCATAAATTACGACAAAAACGAGATATTCTAAACGTAAAACAAGAAATATGTTATTGACAAGAGACGCGGATCATCTACATTTAAATAAAGCTTTACAAGCGGTGTTCCTGTAATGTACCGTAAACCACTCAATAAGCGCGCATCTGAACCTAAACGGCGGCTGGCTTGGCCGTGTATTTTCAAACCGCGGCTGGCTTGACCGCAGTGGAAAACGTGCTGTTGCGCCCCTGGTTGAATATAAACCCAATCGATATGAAACGTCACACACCTGGTTCAAAAACAATTAAACACAACTAACATTAAGTCTAACGTTAGTTGGCTTCGATCTAGACTAGAGTAACAGTTACTAATGTTAGCTTCCCAGCATGTTAGCCCTTTAGCTGATAACTTGCTCACGTTAGCTAGCATGACAACAATAACACCCAAAATAACACGTTTGATAATCGTTGTTTATTCACTTACCTGTCCTGTTTTCACAAATAGATGTTTTGTCTCCAGATACCACATATTGTTGTGGTTCTCACACCCTGCAACGACGTATTGAGATGCATGCTTTCTCTCTCCGCTGTATGGCGATAGCGATAGAGATAGATTATGTACAAGATATTAATGTCCGGAAAGGTTTAGCCAGACGCGTCGCAGATTGTAAGGGACAAAACACAATTGGAGGTAGCCTAATACATAAGGCTCACAACTAATAATATATGTTTTTCCCAAATATCGAGTTATTTTAGTCTCGAAAGATGTGTTGTTAACCGCCATGTCAGACACAAATATGGCGACAAGCATGGCGGAAGTGCTGCTTCGATACCCAAGGATACGTTGCATTAGTATGTTAACTCTGATTGGATGACTGAGGGGGTGCTCATGTTTATGCAATATTGTGTTTGAATCAAGATATCTCCAAACCCATTCTTACTAGTTCCTTTTAAGGCGGAAGATATCTTCAAATGAATAGGTACTAGTAGTTATTCTGTTTTTGATATCAGTTACTCATTTCTGACTAGTACGTATTACAATAATGACTAGTATCTTTTTAATACTACTAGTACGTATTCAGTAAATGCTAGTACTTATTATTAAATACTGGATTTGTATTCAATGTATACTAGTACCTATTTAATAGGCACTAGTAGTAATTAATTAAGTACTAGTACTTATATATTAGACACTAGTGTCTTTTACGGTTGTTACTAGTAACATTTCTTATCTTACTGGTCACAATTGTTTTTTTACCTGTCATATGTAATGACTTGTCAGAATGGCCATTGTAGAGTTCAATCGCAAATCTTACTAGTAAAATAAAATATCTTACTAGTCACTATTGAAAAAGGTACTAGTATCTTGTGAATAGCTACTAGTATAAGTCTAATAAGTACTAGTAGCTGGTAAACACGTATGCGTTTCTCATAAATAAGTACTAGTATCTAATGAATAAGTACTAGTATAAATATGATAAATACTAGTATATATTTAATAGGTACTAGTATCCAATGAATAAGTGCTAGTATCTAAAAAATAAGCATTGGTATCTGTTTGGCAGGCTCTAGTATCTTGAAAATAAGTACTAGTACCTAATAAATAAGTATCAGTACCTTATGGATAAATGCTAGTACCTAATAAGTAGGTACTGGTGACTATAGGAAGACACACTAGTCAGAACTGAATAGTTGATATCTAAATCACAGATCTCCATAGAAGTCAATGGCAAAAATCTGAAATGTGTTACTAGTAACAATGGAATAATTACTAGTCACTGATGTAATAAGTACTAGTATCAAATAAATAAGGACTAGTATCTATTTAATAAGTACTAGTATCTAATGATTAAATACTAGTATCTAATGAATAAGTACTAGTATCTAATGATTAAGTACTAGTATCTATTGAATACTAGATCAATCACTAGTATCTAATTTTACGGTACTAGTATCTAATGAATAAGTACTAGTATCTAATGATTAAGTACTAGTATCTAATGAATAAGTACTAGTTATAATAAGCACTAGTATAATTTAGGTACTAGTATCTAATGAATAAGTACAGTAGCTCTATTTTTAGACGTACTATGAATACTAAGAAATAAAGTAGTATCAATGAATAGTTACTAGAACTAAAATAAGTACTACGTAGCCTAAAACATAGATACCTAGTAAACTCAAGGTTAATGACAAAATGGACTTCCGTTCCCAAGCGACTGCTTGACCCGGTATTATTTCCCTCTAGTCTGATTATAAATATTGTGTCGTTAATCTTAGTCATCACACATTTCATTCATCCTGTAAGATCCAGACGATTTAGCGATCCTAGGTAGCATATACCCGCAGCCGCAGCTGATTTAATTTGCCTGCCTAATGCTTTACTCGCTCTTCCACACGCTATTTTGTCCAACTTCTAACGCTAGCGCATTTACTTGAATTTAGGATGTATACGCAGCAACCCAAGCCTTTAAAGCCTGAAACATCGACCTCCTTACCTCCAGTGTTTCTCACAATTCTTGACCAACTAAAATAATTGGAAAAGTGGGTTGAGATGATATGCTAATGAAGTGCCTTCTTTTAAAATATGAGATGGAACTTTGTGAGCAATAATGCAGCTTCGAATAGTGATCACGGATGGTAGAGAGACCAATCAGGCAAATGCAAGCAGTATTAAACAAAATACTTTTAATACAAATAACAAGACAAAACAAAAACCCACGAGGGGGTAAAATAACAAAGACAAAGGGATAACAACTCAGACTACACAGGCACATGAACTAACTAGAACACTAGACAAACACTTACACAGACTAAACTTAACTGATCAAATGACACGGGCAGGAACACGAAGCAATCAAACACCGAACAGACGTAGTACAGACTTGGTAAAATCCACAAGCACATACACACGCACAATCCACGAACACAAGACAAAGAAACAAGAGGGTATTTATAGGAAACACAAACGAGGGATAACGACATGGGGCAGGTGTGAGACATTAAACACTCAGGGAAAGATAACGAGGAAACGAGATGGCGGGAACAGAGACGAGACACTGGAGAGAACGTATATTATTGTCAAAAGGACAATAATATGTTTCTCTCCACACATAACCAAAGGCTTTGTCATGACTCTGCTACAGGACCAAGAAAAACATGACTAAATGAAGCAGAGCCATGACAGGATGTTTATCTCTTTAACTTGCTGAAATGTTCCTATAAATATATTTCCCATCCAAATGCACATTCTGAATAATAAACGACAGATAAAGTTCTGGCATGAAACTAGATGGCGCAGTCCTAAAGTCTAATTCAATCTGACACAATAACTTACTACAAGGCACAGCTGATTGGTTCCTTCCGTATCCGCAGCCAATGAGCTTGGAACTCTACGTTTAAATCTTGGCTAGTGATTGTTGTAGCAGTGCAGCGGATTTCAGAAACCCTCCTCCCACTTGGATAGATCTGCAACAAGGTGATTACGTAAGCCATGCGGGGTTTATTCATATATGTTATATGTGCAGCAGCAGCATTCCTTATATGCACACAGCAGCATGTTGTGGATGTATTGGCAGTAGCAGCATAGCAGATCTATTCTGCCAAGACCAAATATATTTATGTCATGTACACTACCATGCTAAACCCTCCGAGAGTTGTCATGACAGAAATACATTTATTTCCTAACCTACTACAGTCCTGTGTTTTCTCTTACTGGTCATGTTGATAAACTGATAAACACTCATTGTGGAAATTACACATGGTTATATAGAGCTTGTTAATTGACGTCACGCCGTGTTGAATGTTACACCATCTTGGGAGGATGGCTGCTAGTGCGTTCAATGCAGTGTTTTGTTTTTCTTGTTTGAGTAGGAAATATAACTATGGTAGGTCGGTCTTGCTGTGTTAAAAACTGCAATAGCATTACGCAGAGTCGTTCAGGAAATGCCCATGGTTCTTTCACTTTCAATTTCTCCATGTATCAAGCGAAACAAGTAACGGTACATATCAAAACAATGATAGCAGTGGAGTATTATCCTCCCAAGATGGCGGCGCCACTGCAACATGCAACATACAGTAGGGTGTGATGTCAGCTTCACATTCTCTATTATAGTGAAAGTGTAGTATATGTTTGTAGTAAAACCATGGGTATTTTTTTGGTCATTTTCCGTAAGAGCAGTATTGCTTACGTGCATTGTTATTCCAGTCCTTAAAATAGCTGAATACATGGTTACTGCCTAAAAGAAACGTAATGATATTAAAAACTTAATTAATCTTAAGTGTAACGCGATGACAGCTCGACTACATTGAAAATGTATGAATTTTGGTGTATTTGTGAATTACATGCAGTAAAATGACTGTCAATGAAAAATCACACACAATAGGTGATAAAAAATATTTAATACAAATAAATGCACATTCTAATCTTATTCATCACACTGCAGCACACTGATCACTAATTTGGAGCACTGACTGACACCATGTGATGAAATAATCACGTTTACCAGCCACTGCTTTCACAAATTCAGTTGAGTTTGTAAAAATCTGTTCACAGTAATCATTAGAATATCCCTTCTCATGTCTCTGAAATTGTCTGGATTTTGAAATCATTTTGGGGACAGAGGCATTTAGTCAAATAGGCAATTGCAGCCAATTGTAATAAACGCAACCGGAAAAATCGATACACTGCTTCGATGAGCACTTCCAGTGTTCAATTCCTCCGTGATAAAGGTCCTTATGTGTACCGGAAGTTAAGTGGGGGTCACAAAAGTGTGCATGCGCTGTAATGTTTGTTTATGTTGTTAATATGAAACTGTCTATATGCCTTTTAAACCGCGGTAGCGCAATGACGTCACAACATTGAGCATAAAATAATTAAATTAAGAACACAGCGGTACTGTAACTGCTGTATTCTAAGTTTAAAACGTTTTAGAATGTTACTTTTATAACTTTAAATGTTTTTAATTCAATTCAAATTATTTTTAAAGACAAATATAAAATAATAACATTTCTAGGGGGAACTGCTCTAGAGCAGAAATGTTAAGCATATTGTAATGCAGCAAACTTTGCTACATTCATAATTTAACTGGTTGAGGCAGCCAAGTATGAACCAGATTCCGGTCAGAGAATCAAGAGTGAAGGAAGGAAGTCTTTGAGGCGTTTATTAACAATCCAATATGCATGTCTCCAATATGATTTAAATGTTTGTGTGTTCTACAAAGAAACAATAGAAATAATTACAATCTACAAATGATCAATAACCATAGCTGACAATGTTAGCATAACACCCATGCAAATATGCCCAGTACAAATATATAACCTAAACATCTCTCCTTCTGAACACTAATACAATGAACACTATATAATAATATGCAGGGTAAGACATTTCTATAAGTTATTATGTGTAAACCCGTTTGTGGCGGCTACATAGCGCTAGCATAGCTGATGACTCGGCAGAAATATCGCGGCAATCACGTCCGCAAATAACCGCAAAAGCGGAACAATACAAACAATGTAAACATCCGAAAACAGCGATAGCATACATAACATAATACTGAATTCAATATTGTGCAAACTCACTTGTAATAAATGAACACATTCAAAAAGACATAGCAGCAGCATGAACAAAGGCAGAAAGCCGTTGTACCGATAGGTAACACTAATACTGGTCCGTCTAGGAAACACTTGAAAACACTTTAGTTCCTAAGGCAGGCTTTCTGACACAGCCGCCCCAATTTATCTGGCAAGATAAATTAACATTCTTAAGACAGTCTGTCGGGGGTATCTGTGTAATTATCATCAAGGTGAGGAAGTGGGATCAATCGCACGACCGGGCGAGTGTAGGTTTTGTCCTTAACCGTAACTCTGGCAACTCTAATTTTACCATCAGCCCCAGGTAATGTCTCAGTCACTGTTCCTACAGGCCACAGCGAGCGTGGAAGTTGTGGGTCGACCATGAGTACGACTTGACCTACTGTGAGTTCTCTGCCATCCGTCTTCCACTTGTGTCGATCCTGCATGCCCGGGAGGTACTGACGAATGAAGGCAGCCCAGAAAGAATCAGCCAGAACCTGGCTATGTCTCCATCTCCTTCTTCCAAGCAGGTTGTTAGGATCATACAAGACCTGAGGTAGGGAGGCATCTCGACGTCCCATAAGTAGTAAGTTGGGGGTGACAGGATCTGCATCCGCAACATCTGAGGATACGTAGCCAAGCGGCTTAGCGTTCAAGATGCTTTCAACTTCTACCAGAAAGGTCTGTAGAACTGATTCCGGCACTGTCTGCTCTCGTAGGACTACATGGAGTGCTGCCTTAACTGACTTTATCTCACGCTCCCAGGTTCCCCCGAAGTGAGGAGCCTGCGGGGGGTTGTGGCAAAAGCAAATATTTTGCTCTGCAAGCTGTTCCTGTAGCTTCGGTGACATGGCTTCAAAGGACTCCCATAATTCTCGGTTACCTCCAACGAAGTTGGTGCCATTATCACAAAATAACTCCAAAAGCTTGCCACGACGCGCTATGAAGCGACGTAGAGAGAGCAGGAAAGCATCACTGTCCATGTGCTCCAATAGATCTAGATGCACACATCGTGTTGTTAAGCATTTGTAGATAATCCCCCATCTTTTCTCCTGGCGACGACCAATCTTGACTGTGAATGGGCCAAAGCAGTCTACCCCAGTGGAATAGAAAGGTGGCTTGTACAGATTTAATCTGCAGGGGGGTAGATCCGCCAGACGAGGAGTTTGAGGCTTGGCACGCCATAACTGACAGTCTCGGCAGGTATACTGGTGTTTACGAACTGTTTCTCTGCCTCTGAGTACCCAATACTGGCGGCCCAGTTCAGCTAGAACCCGTTCTGAGCCAGGGTGATGGAGTTGCTGATCTGTGTCTTTTATCAGCAGCTTGGTGGTAGGATGCCTAGGATCTAACACAATTGGGTGTATGGCCTCTAGGTCAAGGTCACTGGCACGCCGTAGCCTTCCACCCACTCTAATGAGACCAGTGGCATCATCATACTCGGGGGCAAGTGAGCCTAAACGACTGTTATGTGGAATAGGATGTCCAGTCTTTAAAGCCCTGACCTCAGTAGGAAATGAATCCAGTTGAGCCTGTGCCAGAAGAAGCTTCTCTGCCTTAATATAATCGGAAGCCTCCTTAGGAAGGTCAGTGCCTGTGGAAGCCGCCCCATACAGGGATCTAACAGTGGCCTGGACAAGCTCTTGCCATTTGTGGAATTGACCTGGATCAGGAAGAGGATTACTAGGTACTGAAGCAATCCCAATAAAGGCAGATTTCTTTATTTCACTGCAGTCTGATTCTTCAGTTTTGGGCATGGATGGCCAATGGTCGGGTGGCTGAATCAGAAAGGCTGGTCCTAAACTCCACTGATGAGGGCCTGCCAACTCTGTTAGGGTAAGACCCCGTGTGATGTGGTCGGCTGGGTTATGACCCGACTCCACATATCTCCATTCAGCCATTTCTGTTAGAGTCTGTATCTCCGCCACGCGTGTTCCCACAAACACTTTGTATCGGCAGGACTCCGATGTCAACCATTTTAACACAGTGGTAGAGTCGGACCAAAAGGTGACCCTGTGGATAGGTAAGGTCAACTCAGTTTGGATCACCTTGGCCAACTGGGCACCTGTAAGGGCTGCGCACAGCTCCAGACGAGGCATAGACAAGCATTTACGAGGAGCCACTCTTGATCTGGCCAAGACAAAGTTTACAATAACTTGCCCTTGCTCATCTGTGGTGCGAAAGTAAGCAACGGAACCGTAGGCTCTTTCCGATGCATCGCTAAAGACATGAAGCTCTCGAATGGCTGAAGGATTGTCGGCAGAGGCTGGGGTGTATGCTCGAGAGAACTGCAGCTGAGGAAGTTTTGGAAGTTCGGCTACCCAAGCGAGCCACTTCTCTCTTAAAGGTAATGGCTTTATGGGGTCATCCCAACCAAGGTTGTGCTTCCAGAGGTGTTGGATAATGACTTTGGCCCTTGTTGTGAATGGGATAATGAACCCCAAAGGGTCATACTGACTTGCCAAAGTTCTGTACATGTTCCTCATGGTAGGCTCAAAGGTCTCAACAGAGCGTAGATTGTACCCCAGGGTGTCACTGATACAATTCCAGCGCAGACCAAGAGTGAGTTCTTGGAGGTCAGCACTACTTTGAGTTAACCAGCGCTCACTATTTCTAGATCTGGCCTCTGTGGGTAAGTGTTGAATCGCGGATGGTAAATTGCATGCCCACTGTCTGATCTCAAAGCCCCCTTGGGAAAGGAACTGCCGCAGGCCATCCACTATCTCTTTGGCTTCACTTGTCGTCTGTACACTGTGAAGGCAGTTATCAACATAGAACGAATGTTCAACTATGTCAACTAAGTTGTCCATATCACCTTTGTGTCCTTGGACGTGGTGTTGGAGGGCATACTGTAGATGGCACAGCAAGGGCTGCAAGTAGTGCCAAACGGAAGTACCTGCCACTCATATATGTCAGGTTCTGCCTCCCTGCACATGTCTCTCCAAATGAAGCGCAGCACTGATTTGTCCCCAGGTAGCAAGCGTACTTGGTGGAACATACCTTTGATGTCCCCGCTGATAGCAACACTGTGTTGGCGGAATCTCAGTAGGACACCTAGTAAGGATGGACCCAAATTTGGACCTGGTAGCAGCTGATCATTCAGAGATTGTCCCTGATGTTGGAAGGAGCAGTAGAAGACTATTCTGTCTTTACCATTGTGATGCACTATGTGGTGCGGAATAAACCAGGACTCTGCACTTCGGTCTGCTTCCTCTGCAGTTATCTTGGCCACAACCAGCTAACTCCAATTTACTGATTTCACTACAGTACTGTAGACTTTAGTTCTCTCAGGATCTCGTGCCAGCATGCGCTCAGTGCGACGTAAGCTGGGAAGAACAGCTGTTTTCTCCGCATTTAGTAAACTCAGAGGGTTTCGTCTCAGCAATGGCGTAGCATATCGTTGTACACCGTCTACAGTCACCCTGACGGTGGCATTCTGTAGTAAGGTATAAGCCTCTTTGTCCTCTTTGGACCTGGTAACCATCTTGGTGTTGTACGGGAGGGTTTCATCTTGCCAGAGTTTTTCCTCTTGGTGGATCAGATCATCATTGGTTGGAACTGTCATGTGAAGACATTGCTGAAATCCCCATGAGGGCTGCATTGGACTCATCGGGCCTTGGAGGGACCATCCAAGTGATGTTTGAATAGCAATGGGTCCTCCAATTGGGCCTTGGCATATGGGCTGAACTGGTGTCAGGAGATGCGGCATGTCAGATCCAATAAGGAGCAACGGTTGCACTCTGTCCACAGGAGGCAGTGGTAGGTCCTTCAGGTGTCGGTAGGCCTTCTGGAGAGCAGCCACGGGATAGTTGTGCTCTGCTAGACACAGCCCAGTAGCGGTGAATGCATTATGTATAGCGAACCTCTTTCTGGGCTTGAATACTGACGACACCTCAAAGGATATAGAGGATCCCTCAAGTTCTGTGTGACATTGTTGAATTGTCTGTAATGGGAGCAATTCGGGGGTACCAGTTAACTTGAGCTGCTGCACTACTGGCTGAAGGACTATTGTTCTCTCTGACCCATCATCAAGAACTGCATAGGTTTCCATAGTGCGCCGACCATTGTGGAGAAGGACTTTAACCACTTTCAACATGACCTTGGGTGAACGGTTAGGTCGGTCAAGGTAAATCCTAGTAGACGGCGAGCTAACCATGAGAACAGCCCGGGATGTGTCACTAACAGAGTCATGCAGAACTGTGAGATGTACCTCTTTACAGACACTACATGGGCGCTTGCGGTTGCAGGTCTCAACTGCATGATTTCGACCACATCTCCAGCAGCGCTTTTCCTCTTTAATCCAAGTGATAATTTGGGTGGTAGTTAGTCTCTTAAACCGATCACAGGCATTGAGGTAATGGTCCCTGTTATCACAATAAGGACAATATGGCATTGGTTTCGACTTTGTGCTGTATTTCTGTGCTGCAGCATCAGGACCTTTCGAGCTTCCCTCACTGGTCAAGAGAACTGGTGTGAATCAATCCTTTGGACGTGCGGATGCTGTAGCTTTACCATAGGATTTGGGCGAGTCGCTCTAAAACATGGCTGCGGCTCTGCTGGAAATACGTTTGGCTTGACACTTGAGATCTCTAACCAGGCGGCCAGATCAGGAAGCGTATAGGTCTTATCAGTACCTGTCTGCAGAATTCTCTTGCTCAGGCAGTATTCAACAAAGCCATCACGATAGGCAGGTGGCAACTTCACCAGCAGACGATCCACATGAGAGCCACACATGAGCTCATAACCATTCTGGCCTTCAAGAGTCCTCAGCATGCCAACTAACGATTGTACGGAAAGTGCAAAGGAATCAAAGGCATTAGCATCTCCAATTTAAGTGGTGGACTGTTCATGATGGCACCCAGCTCTGACTGCACAAGCTGTCGTGCCCAGTGCGGGGGAGGTGCATGAATGAGGGTGGTTGAGTAAAGCTTGGAGCCTGAGGTGTCAGGGCTGATGTCCACTGGCTGGTAACTGGAGGCTGCACTGGATGAGCATGCGGGGTCACCGGAGGGAACAATGCCTGTTGTATCACATATGGACTTGTAAATGCGGCTGTGATGGGCTGCAGTGGCACCGCTGGACGACCTGTGCGTACAGAGGGTGCAGCGGTGGACATAACCGTGTTCCCTGAGGTAGTCTGGGATACAACATATGATGCTGACAACGCAGTGCGTACTGGTGCAGTTGTAGGGAGAGTCTGAGATACTGTAGAGACTCGCGATGGAGCTGTCTGTGACAGCAAGTGGAGCGCTGAAGCATCGGGGGCACTGACCGGTTCAGTAGCAGGTATTGTAAGCGCTAGTCGTTTAAGTGACAGTTGAGAGCTAGTATCCATCATCACCTGATCAGCTGAGCAGGGCTGCACGGAAGATGTCACCACTGGTGATTCGGAGGAGAGCTGCTGATGCAAGGAGGGAGACTGTGGGCACACAGCTGGACTGCTATGAATGAGTTGAGTTGGATCAAAAGAGCTAGCTGGTGAGTGTGAAGGCATAGGAGTGGCTGAGCCAGAGTCTGTAGTAAGCATGGATGATACAAGCTTCGCTACCTCTAGCTCAGTTTCTGCTTCTTGCAGCTTACGCTGTCTTTCTAGATGATTGGACAACGCTTCCTTGGCTGTGAGAGCTTCCTCCTGGATGCGCTGAGCTTCTTTAGCTTGTGTCTGCAGCCGCTGATATTCCCTGTCTGCAAATGAATCTTCCTCTACCTGTTGCCAGGACTGTCAAACTGCCTCTGCTTAATCCTCTCCTCCAAAGCAGCAGTCTGGACACTAGAGAGCTCTGGTGGTAGATAAACGCCTGAGGAGGTAACTGAATGCCTGCTGGTCCTGGAATGAGAGCTGGTGCCGCTATGAGACGTCTTCCTCGAGCTGCTTCTATGCTGGCTGGGACAGGAGGTAGAAGCTTTAGGAGGAGGGTCCCCTGCGGGTTGGTATCCAACCTCATATTCATCCAGGTGAGGTGGCAGATTTGTCCTGCGGCGAGGTCTATCCCTTGTCTCTGCATCACTTACTGCTGGGTCCATACTAGTTTTATGTTGCTCTCAATCCGGCTCGAAGGACCATTTGTAATGCAGCAAACTTTGCTACATTCAGATTTTAACTGGTTGAGGCGGCCAAGTATGAACCAGATTCCGGTCAGAGAATCAAGAGTGAAGGAAGGAAGTCTTTGAGGCGTTTATTAACAATCCAATATGCATGTCTCCAATATGATTTAAATGTTTGTGTGTTCTACAAAGAAACAATAGAAATAATTACAATCTACAAATGATCAATAACCATAGCTGACAATGTTAGCATAACACCAATGCAAATATGCCCAGTACAAATATATAACCTAAATATCTCTCCTTCTGAACACTAATACAATGAACACTATATAATAATATGCGGGGTACGACATTTCTATTAGTTATTATGTGTAAACCCGTTTGTGGTGGCTACATAGCGCTAGCATAGCTGATGACTCGGGAGAAATATCGCGGCAATCACGTCCGCAAATAACCGCAAAGGCGGAACAATACAAACAATGTAAACATCCGAAAACAGCGATAGCATACATAACATAATACTGAATTCAATATTGTGCAAACTCACTTGTAATAAATGAACACATTCAAAAAGACATAGCAGCAGCATGAACAAAGGCAGAAAGCCGTTGTACCGATAGGTAACACTAATACTGTTCCATCTAGGAAACACTTGAAAGCACTTTAGTTCCTAAGGCAGGCTTTCTGACACATATGAAGCACCATCACAAAAAATGGTGGCATACTGCAGCCAGGATGTACTGTAATGTGAACATGAAAAAGCTTTTAATTGGTTTATCGAAAGTCATCCCCTTAATATTAACCATTTTATTGTCAGCATAAATAAGAGAAATATGAGCCTTAAAAAATGGGGTTGTTGCCCATTTTGAGGCAAAACTATGAAAAAAAACTGGTTAAATTGTAAAAATATTGTTTTTTCCTTTCCTCTTCATTGTTCTATAAACAATGAAAGCAAAAGCTTCAAAAAACTTGTTTCTCTTGTCAAATGTTTTACATTAGGAACTGGCAGAATATGAGAAAGTGTCTGACCAGATTAAAATTACACAAAGAGGTAAGCCTACTGCAAATGTCACAATTCTTCAATAAAAATACATGATGTGCTGTGAATTCATGCTGTGATTTGCTTCTGTAAGAATTTGGAGCTGATTACAATATTACTTCTGTACTATAGATCTGGAGCAGGATGGATTCTCGAAAAATCCTTTCTTCCATGGAATTATTGCTGAAGTACCTGAGCACCTTAAATCTAAAGATGGTGAGATATTTAAGTTGCTCATGTAGGCTGCTCTTCAATGTGATATTGATTTAGTATCTATATTTACAATTTTCATTGTTACAAAGCAGCTGTACATGAGACATATTGACTATAAGCAAAACAATTAAAGTTATAACTGTAAAAACAAGAAAAAAGTGAAAACACAGAAGACAGACATACCCACATACAAAACACTCAACACACACAATATGCACACATAAACACACACGGACGCGCGCGCGCACACACACACGCACACACACAGAAACGCATGCACAGAGAAAGCACACATTTAAGATAAAGGAGAGAGAAACACGGGTCAAATATTAAACAGACTATAAATTCCTATATGCAATATTAATTAAGTAAAACTTTCAAATTCCAAAGCAGTCCCCCGGCCAGGCAAATAGTGCAAAGCAGTATGCAAAGGTGGCGAGGAACCCAAATCTCCAATGGAGAAAAAAAAACTCAGGAGAACCCAGGCCCAATCAGGGGATTCCAGTTCCCCTCTGGCAAAAGCTGCTGCCTCTGCACATAGTAAATAAACTTACTAATAAGGTAAATTATAGATTTAATTTGAAATTTTGTAGTGAAGACGTGTCAAGTCGCCGCATCCTTCTTTATCCAGCTCTATCATCTCAGCTAAAAAAAAACCATAAGCAAAGAGCCACACAATAGCACTGGCCTGGATTAGGAAGGATAGTGGATTTATATGGACAGGACTGTAGTTTTATTTTTGTAATGTGTCTGTGTGTGTCTCTTCACAGGTCATCCCAAAATTGGATACTCTTTGTACTTCTGTACATACAGTTCATGGAAAGGCAGAGCAGTGTACATGGAGGACCTGTACGTGAGGCCAGAGTTCAGAGGTAAGAAAATAACATTGTCTTTTTATTTATTTGGATGAAAAACTCATTTGTATTTGTAATGAGTAATGACAGTTTATGACTATTTTCAGGGAAAGGCATTGGCAAGGCTCTGATGGCCAAAGTTGCCCAGGTAAGAATTGTTGGTTACATACATTGAACATTAAACCTAGTTTCTAAAACAATTCTCACAATACCTTACATAAAACACTTGTTATTTAATTCTGCTCTAGTTCTGCTCTGATTCTTTAACTTGTCTTATATGTTTGCATAGTATTGTAAAGCCTGTATAGTAGTCACAGTGAATAAAATTGTCTGCAAAATGACTACATGTAAAACAGGTTTGGCTGTTTGTGTGTTTGTGATTCACCTCAGCTTGGTTTGGCTGCGGGTTGCACACAGCTGAATTTCACTGTACTGGATTGGAACAAGTCATCTCTGGACTTCTACCTAAAGCAGGGATGCTGGGATGTGACATCTGACCTCGGCTATCACTGCATGCGCTGTGAGGGTGATGCCCTTCAACATCTGGCCCAGGGAGACCTTTAAATTTTGCAGCACCTCTCCTGACCAGAGCCACGAGCAACAGGTTGTTTGATACGCACAAGAAAAGAATAAGCACCCAATCAACTCTCATAATGAAAGTCACCATGCTCAGCTCCCACATTTTAACAGTGAAATACACATTGGAAACTTTCTGAGGTAATAAAGACAAGAAGTATTGCTAAGAGCAATGTGGCAAATATTTTGTTTTGTTTCATAGATTTGTTTAGCTCATCTCTGTTACCTCAAAAAGTATGTTTTATAACCAAAAGCCAAACTGAGTTATTCTATTTATCTCAATTGGCCACTTGGTCTATAAGCCAAAATTTCAGAAGTCCACTTGTTGTTTTTTTGGACACTAGTTCAAGTTCAATTGTTTATTTGTCACATACACAGATATACACATGTACAACTAGCAGTGAAATGTAGGTCTGAACAATTATACTTAGACTGTGCAAGTAATATGGCAATAGATAGAAAGTAAAAAGTACAATATAGCAACTAACAATTGTAATAAAATATGTACAGTTATGATGGAGTAATTTATTGGATATAATTATTACACTGTTATTTTCTATCACTAGAAAAGAAATTGTGTTGGTGCTACTGTGGTTACCACTGCTTGTTTTGTTGTTTCTAGCAAAACACCTAGTCAAATTTGCTTACAATTGTTCTTATGATATTCTGAAATCTCTTAAATGCTTGTCAACTATGTAGTAATATATGGAGAATTGATTGGTACACAAGAGGGGAACCATTGGAGAGACCTATATCTGTCAGTTTTTGATGTAGGCCTACATACAGAGGTACTGTGAGAGCCACATAACTTTCCCTAAGAAGTTTCCATTTAACTTCATTTAGTAACTGTCACACTGAGTGGTACGGTTCACTACGGAACGCATTTTTTCCCGTTTCCACTGTGAATGGTACCAAAATAGCGAACCGTACCGTAACACTTTTTGGGACCCTTTCGTATGGGTTCCTAGCACAATAGTACCGGAACCTAATGGGTGGATCTAGTCTCACTGCAGACCGTTGATTGGTTTACAAAGAATCGTCACTTGCGCGTGCTACAAGGGGAACGACAGCACAGGACGCGCCATTTTTGAAAACACAGCCGAGACCAGAACACAAGAACCAGCTGAAGCGAGAACAGGATCTGCTGTCCTCCATTGTTGTTGTTTACGGATTGCTTCGTCGCGCGAGAATGCCGTCGATTGCTACTTTCTGGCAGACACCACGTCTACCAAGTAAGGGTACTGTTGGCAGTGGAAACCCAAGCCTGATACGGGTTTCTCGTACCGAATCGTACTGTACTGAACTGAACTGCACTGAACCGTACCGCTCCATGGAAACGAGGAGTGACAAAGACATGTCACCAATACATACAAAACTACACTAGAACTGTAAATAGGATAAAGTCATGATTGGACTTTTTTTTATCTTCGTCTTGAAATTTTAAACTAATCCAGATATGTTCCTGCCAGTAAGCTTGTTAAGAAAACGGTGTTATAGATATGTGTACTGTGCGTTATAACATGAACAACTGACATGTCATAACTCCCTCAATCCAGAATTTTGGTATGTTACATTTTATGACCTGTTAAGAAGTAACTGTTACTATGGAGCACTTTGGAAGATACTGTAGGCCTACTGTACTGATACTGTACAATTATACTGTCGTAATGATAAAAAAGTTACATTGTTGCACGCTGCTGTATCCAGTTTACTGTGGAGTTTTCTATGATCTGAAGATCATGAATAAAACTACATGTGTCCACGTATTGCTGTTTTTTATTCGTCTTTGGTTTTTAAACTGTGGTTGAGATGAGCATTAAGATTTTCAATCTTAAAATAAACGTAATGCAAGGACAGTTCTCCATCAGCGATCAAAAGAAAAAATAGTTGGACGCTGGCGAGGTGGAAAATTGCATCGATAAAATGCTGAATTTCTTGTTAAAGTTACCAAACCTTAAACAATCGCGCCATCGTGTGGTTAAATTAAAAAGTGAGCGAATTAATTTATAACAGGAAAAACAGTACGCCTGCAAAGTGCCTATCATGTTATTTATTTTCGATTACACTTTAACTAGCATGTGCTCGCCTTCTCTCTAAAATATTGGACGGTACACTCAGCTGTTCGACTAGAGTGCAAGAAAAACATGAGAGGAAAATGCACTTGATGATTTGAGGCAGGACGAAGCGAAATGGTATTTCACTACGGAATATGCTTGGCACCGCACGAGGGGGAAGGAAATATTTTTTCCACTGCTGTGCAGGACTCACTTCCCTGCAGCGCATACTTAAGCGCATGGACGCAGATGGAGGGCTTTTAACCTCTTATCGTTCATGGTCTGTTTATCAAAGAAAACGCGGCAAAATCATGTCAATGAGTCACGTAACTTTAAGGTGGGAATAAAATCCAAATCCTAACAGGTTGCTTTGTTACTGGCAACTCTCTGCAGACGAGTGAGAGGAATATTTAAGTGTCTTTTGGGCTAGCTGCAGTTTTGGCAATTAACGCAGACAGTTCTCCATTTATCAAAGCATTTCAAGCGGCGAGTGTCTCCGCACGTGTACGCTACTACGGTCATTCCTGCAACGTTTGTAGATTGCAACCAGGTTTGCCCTGGAGTTAACGCTGCTCTAAACGCGCTGCAACATCTGCATTTACGCTCGATGGACCTACAAGTGAAGCTCCGAGATGTTCGCGTGGATTACGGACAGAATGATTGATGTGGAAGCTCCAGTGCGCTAAACGATTCGTGTGCGCAACGATGCAGCGGATTCTTCAGAGGAGACGCATCCGCACACTGCGCTTGGCTTGGTCGCTCATGGCCGTGGTCGCGCTGTCCCTGGCCGTGTGCAGTGCCATATTTACAGTGTGGACATTGCGGCAAACGCGGGACCTGTCGAGGTCCTTCAAAACTTTGCAAGAGCGTTTAGAGCAGGTAAACATGTTTACTTGTCTTTGTTATTGCCTTTTAAATAAGGTCCGATGCTCCTAATGTGCATGCATTCTCAAGCATATTTTCCCAACACATGTATGTTATCTGTACATTCGAGCTTTCATCACCCAGTATTTTTGCAATAATTTTCTCTCCTTTAATCAGCAGGTTATGCAACACACTGGCCGTAAGGTCTCTCTGAAAGCTCTTGCGGCTTTTGGGGAGGCATATCATGAAGAACGTACTCGTATAATTTAGAGGCACTTGATTATACAAACATAAAGCTTCTGCGCCGCTGGGGGTCTGCGGGGCGCGTTTTTACGACCCTTTCAGACTTTGCGCGCAGGGTGCTGTGAGTTATGGCCTATTTAGTTTTGAAAGTCGCCGCCAAGTGTGATGGCTCCGTTGCCAATTTCGCTCCATGTTTAGGACAATTTACTGGAAATCTTAGCCTGCTTGGCACGGGCGCGTTTCGTAGCCAGATGACATTGCCTTTTAAGCGTCGTGCATCGTAAAAGCATTTGTATAATTATGGTTAAATGAATTGCGACTCCTGGGCTACCATTTAGAGCCTGAAGTTTACAATCAGATGCAGATGGGTAGCTGTCACGAGTCCTAAAAAAGTTGAGACAGGAGTAATTCAGTGATGGACAAGCAGGTTACAAATGCTGAATCAGATAGCGCAGACCCGAGAATGTAACCAAATAGTCACAATGAATTGATTGACTGCAGTGAAGCATTATTGTGTCCCTGAAGCTCAATTAGTGGTTGTGCGTTCGATTCCCAAGGAACACATACTGATAAAAAAGTGTATTCCTTTGGATAAAAGTGTCTGCCAAATGCATCAATGAACTCAGTGTAATGTAAAGTTATAACATGATGCTGACTTTGCAGTTCAGTACAATTCATTCCTGTAGATAATTGTAAATGGCGAGCGTATATCCAAATGCACTTTTCATAAATCCAGATGGACAGGTACTCTCTTTACTTCTAGGCTCGACCACAGCTCCTTTTCCCAAACTGCTGGCAAAGCTTTCATGTGCATTGTTAGTCATTATTCTAAACTTAATTTAATGCTTGTTTTTAACACAAGCATTTAACACTTGTGCATTTCTTGCAAGGTGTTGTTGCCGGATTTTATTTAGAGGAAGTGGTTGACCTATTAAAAACAGAGTTTCAGTGTTTGCCAGACTTCTGGTGACTGTTTGTTTGTGTCTCGCTCCTGAACGCCTCCAGCTTATTTCAAAAGCTATGACTACTGCACGGGTCACCCGCAAAACGTCACTTAATAGAAGCCAGCAGTGTTTCTCCCCAGTGGTCCGCTTGAACCTGACACACATATTTAGATTTCATTCCTGGCCCAGTCACGCTGGTTGCATCTGTCTCCCATCTCTGTCTGCAAAAGCTGTTTAGCGTGATAAAAAATGGTATTTGTTTCGTCGTCTCACAAGTTATTTTTCGCTTTCGCAGGTGAATATGCAGCGCAAGGCCATCTTTCAGCTCATTCTGGAAAAACGTGAACTGCTGGAGAGTCAGAGGTTCCGCAGAAATGGTAATAATGGACATTTACAATAAACATTTGTACTTGTCGGCGTTGCATTTGCAGCTTGCCAGTTATAGCAATTCTAGATGCTTTTCAAAGGAAGCTAAATAAAACTGTAGGCCTTAAAGAGATGCAGGAGATTTATAAAACACTGTAAAACCATCGTAGCCTTAACGTGTTTAAGACACAACAACTGCCAGTGCCAGAAAACCTTGGCTCACCTGCAGTCTTTGCAGCTGCTGAGGGATGATCTTTGGTCACTCGTTGCACGCAATATTTACAGAAACGAAAACATTTTGGATAGCAAGGCACCTTGGGTAAACCATTGGGTACATGTTTCCAAAAGCTGCAACAGGAAGCAGTAGACTGAGTGACAACAGAAATTATAGGCTTGAGCTGAATGGACACGCATCCAGCAAAACCAACTGGCACAACGACCGCAAGGGCACAGCGGTTTCAGACGCATTCTAAAACAAGTGACCCCTGCATTGAAGCCTGAAATAGCTTTAATTGGCAATTGACTGACTTGTATAGTTTACTTTACTGACTTTAATAGTTCTGCCTCGAATTTGCTTGTAATTATGCGATAAGGCATCTGAAGTGGATGTACTGTGAAAAAACTTGTGCCAGCAGGGCAAAAACAACAAAAAGCGAGGACGTACAGCCAAAAAGATCAACAAAATAAACATTACTCTGGAACAGATGGACCATCAGAAGTCTAATGAGCAGCTGCAAACCTTCAGCTGACACCTGACGGCTGTCTGATTTCAGAGCCAAAATGCTTATCCACAGTCATTCCTCAAAATATATTGTTTTCCTAGCCCAAAATAGTGCCCCTTGGGGACAGTCAGGCCGGTCGGCCAGAATCAACATTCGGGTTAACCATTTCTATGAGGTTCCTTTTGAAGTCTGAGACGTAGGTGATCAGTCAATGCACATTTTGACGGTATATCGGGAGTTCAGGCAGCTACCAAGAGGCGAAACCGAAGAGGGGTAAAAAAATCTCTAAAGGTGTTTTTTTTTAATTATTGCATTTAGTTGAACGGTAGTCATAGCTGTTCTAGTCTATCCCATTTTATCGGAAGATTATTTTATGCATGACAAAGGTTAGGAAAGAGCCAACGATCCATATTTTTTGCAGCAGCCTTTGTTGACTGGAACCAGCTGGTGGGGTGAAAGTAGAAAATACGTCGACCGGTGGCTGTTGCTGGAACAAAGGCTGCGAAGTGTAGAACAGAGCTGAAAGGAAGTATTTGACCATCTGCTTTGACAATCAGGGCCTCGACTGGTAGATAAATTATTCTAGATTAATCCACGATGTTTGCATCTGCACAGCTGTTAAAAGTTGCGAGAGCTCCACGCGGATGCTTAGGTGCTTGTCTTTATCAAATTTCAGCCTGGAGAGTTTGGTCTCTTTTTCCAAAACATGCCTCTTTTTTATCTGTTTTATCTTGCTAGCACCAGGGAGGAAAGAACGGAAAGTGGCCTCTCACTTTGAGAGTAAGTGGACGATTATTTTGCAAATCTTTTTTTTTCTTCATTGAAACACCCAAATGCTGTTTAATGTATCTCTAATTCTTTCAACAGTAACCAAAGATTCTGTTCAAAAAGGTGAGTTATCGGTCACATAAAGTACACATAATATGCATCATGTGGAATATTGTCTAATTCTGTGTGTTTGTGTTCTAGTGGGGACTGAGGGAGTTATTAAAGGATGGACCGAGGAAGTGCTGAATATGAGCAGGGCAGTGCATTATAATCCAGAGACCGGCACCTTCAAAGTGGAGCGCAGCGGTGTTTACTTCCTTTATTGTCAAGTAAGTCGAACAGCACCAGTATTCGAAAACTATAAGAGAGTTTCTCGTATATCTTTGACCGCCCTAATGATAGACCCGCTTATTGAAATTGTATTTTTATAGCTGGTTTCTGGGTTCATTTAATCTAATAAATAAATGTATCTTTTTTCTTTTTGTTATGTCTATTTCTCTAAATTGGCCTGCCATAACATTTCCGTTTCACTTGTCCTCTTTTTCCTGTGGTTTGGCACTAACTGCGTTTCCACCCCCAGGTGCACTTCAATGAGAACCAGAGTCAGTATGTGAAGCTTGAGGTGTCTGTCCCAAAAGGCCCTTTGCTCCAGTGCATGGAGGGGTACGGAACCACACCAGCCTCCGGCTCGCACAAGTTTCACTTCCTAAAGCCTTGCCAGGTCTCAGGCCTCCTCCGCCTTAACAAAGGGGCAGAGCTCAAAGCGGTCACTGGGAGATCCTTTAGTCTTCAGGAGTCGGGTAAACATTACTTTGGCCTCTTCAGAGTTAACTAGAGGCATGGTTTTCTAGACACTATGGACTACATCGTTTTATAGTTTTCCATACATCACTGGTTGAAATCACCAGACTCGAAAGTACCTAACCCAGACTTGTCTTTGACTGTGGTACCTGCCGTTGCCTTCAACAAAGAGTTTCTCTATAACCAGCTGAGCATGGTCATACAGTAGATGACCGTTTTATGTACACAAGTGCCCTTCCACGAAGATGTCCTAGGGATGTCAATGACTGCACAACTTGGATCAATCTGTGGAGAAACATTTCTCGGTTGGGCCGCAAATGCCTTATTAAACGCGAAACCAGCACAATTTCGACCATATAAATATAGCATTTAATTACAGCATTCCAGAGACTTTGCTCCAGCAGCGTGGTTGGCTTATATACTGGCATAACCAGTTCGAACAGAAGGACGATGGGTTTTCGCCTGAGTTGCAGGCCACTACAAGCATGAGAGGTTTCACCACTGGTTACTTGGCTGGACCAAAACAGAGTTGCCCCAGCTGCCTTACAACTGGATGGGTTTCGTGCAGAAAAATAAAAGTTTTGGTTGTTATGGCAACTCTGAGGGACTAAATATGCAATTTAAAGATGACCTTTATAGAAAACGGCATGGGAAATCAGTCAGATACATTTTATTGTTGATGCTTTTATTTGCAACAACAAGCTCCACCCCTCTTTCCAAATACGCTTAGTCACTGTGACCAATATGAAACACATATTTATCAAGAAAGAGATTAAGGCAGTGACTTCCTAAAGTACATGATATGTCTTGTGTACTGTGCTGAGTTATTGAGAGCGACTTGAGATACATATGGGATGAAAGTTGACTTGAAGTGATGGCATGTTGATCAACGCTCTTTGGTTTGTGTGTGCAGCACAGCAGAGGAACCTTTAAAAAAGTCACATTATGCCTCTAGTTTTTATACTGTGTATGTTGTATGTTATTAAGGGAGAATTTACAGATTTTTATACCATCGTAATGACATTTAATCTCACTAATAAGAAATATATAAAACCACTGGTGCTCCATGTTGACTCAGTTTTGTCAGTGTCTCCAAAGTCTTTGCTTCTCAAGCCGTTCATAAATATTGTAAATTTAATTTGAAACGGTGATTACAACGGCCATTGTAAATGCACTTTGGCCCAAATGAAGCACTGGCTTCCTCTTTGTGTTTTCCTCATTCTGCCTTCATTCTGCTTATTTCCACTTGCTTCTGGACTCTCACTTCCTATATCTGAGTCTGCAGCAGATAGTTGAAAACCTTTGAGGAAAAACATATGCTTATTCTCCCCCTGCTCTCTAGCCTTATTCCTGCTCCCTTTTCTACTCAGTATTTTTTCCACTGTTGTGGTTCACTCCTCACACAAAATTCATGTTTGGCTGTCAAGTTTCTGCTTATGAAACAACACTTAAAGGGATTGTTTACCCAAAATATGAAAATTCTGTCGTATTTACTCACCCTCAGATTGTTCCAAATCTGTATAAATCTCTTTGTTCTGTTCAATGCAAAAGAAGATATTTTGAAGAATGTATGGAAGTAAACAGTTCTGGTGCACTTTTGACTACTATTGTCATTTCCATACTATGGTAGTCAATGGTGGCCAAGAACTGTTTGGTTCAAAGAAATGTATACAGATTTGGATCAACTCAAGGGTAAGTAAGTGATGACAGAAGTTTTGTTTTTATGTGAACTGTCCCTTAAGTCCCTTTAATATAACCCTTACTGCTTAGAGATTACTTTTTGTGAAAGTTAATGTGGATTTGAAGCGATGGAGGAAGTTCTGATTTTGAATTAAAAATATTCTTCTGATTATTTTACCTGTTTATTTGACTTAAAGAGTACATAACATGAGATCATGAAAATGACATTTCATGCAGTGTGTAATGTTGCCGTGTTTGAAAGTAAGCAGTCTGCCAAGTTGTAAATCCGAAGGTGAATGAATAACAAGTTATTGGCTTAGAAAAAAGGGAGTCGACTCTGAATCATGCAAATGAGTCGTACCTAGTCCGATTCGCGAACCGCCGTGGATTTACATCACTAAATAAAGTCCCCGCCTACGTTTTGCTAGAACTGCCTGCGAAAACATCACGCTTCTCCCCCAAACACTGTAGCTCGTGAGCTTCATTCGCGGTAGACCAATCACAGCAGACTAGACCATCTGACCAATCACATCAGACTAGGCTAGCGGAAAGGAGGGGATTAGACAGATGAATCGTGGAACGAATCATTTGAGAGTCAGTCAAGAAGTAAGGTAAGAATAACTGCCTATTATTACAAAAATAGTGATTTACACCTATGTACATAAACTTGTTGTTGGACACTCCATAAACCAAAGTAGGACCTTAAAAATCCCTAGTTATGTAGTCTTTAAAACATTCTACACTGACTGACATTTAAAAAGTTAATCTATAAAGATTCAGAGCCGAAATGTTCACATTTAAAAAAGTTATAAAGTTACATTTTAGAAGTGTAATTCTTTGGAAAAAAGAATAGCATCTATTTATTACTTTATGATATTTTAGGAATAGTCCAAACATTATTTCCTGGACCTACTGTCTCTGTGAAATTACACTTTAAAATGGGCTTGGGACATTTGATTTCAAAGTTACCAGTAAAGTGTTATATTAGTATTACCCCAAGGCAAAATATATAAAACACTTGTACTTAGATGCCTACATTAGATTGAACTTGAAACAACAGCATTCCTTCAATCACAACTTTCCTGTAACACTTTTGGAAGAGTATGGCATTAACAATGGCAAGGTTATGGGTTAAATTCTCAGGAGTACCTTAAGTGGATTGCAAGTCACTTTGGATAAAACCTTCCATAAATTATCTTAATAACAGCCCAACAATACAACATTTCTCCATTTGAGTTTTTATTTTATTACAAACAAAACAAAAGGAATAAAGATGCATTATTAACATGTTCTGTTCGGTTTGCTGAATGTCGATCACAACATCGCAATGTACACAGTGACGCTTAGCAGAAAACGAACAAAATACAAAATATGACAGAAAGTGCTTGATTTGACACAGCTCTCCCAAATAATAATACCAAGCACTTAAATGTGCGATGTATCAGTTTCAGCTGAGAAACTATGCTAGGGACCGGGGCAAATAAATTAACATGTTAACTCATGATCTGTTTGAGTTGAGGCCTATAGGGACGGTACAACTGCAGCCATATACAGAGTTCACATCTGCCCATTAACTCTTTACAGTTGTATTACCATTCAAGATGTTTACATAACATTTGTGCAATTACAATTGTAGTAACCAAAGATGTCAAAGCGGAAATGCCAAAGTATTCAAATATATGCATTCATATGTTTAAAATTTCATGGTTACAAGTGATCCACTCCATACAGGTTATTTATTGGAAAGCCCCAAATAAGCTATAATAATGCTTTTTAGATAGTAATGATATCAGTTGTTCTGAAGTTCATTTAACATCTTCGTTGAATATTATTACAAGAGGTCCCCTACAGTGAAATGTCATGGACCGAACACACAATGAATCAATGTTTTGACTTTTTTATTATAATAATTATTTTCATTTGGTAGAAGCTTCGCAATCGTAACATCGAGAGCAACAACAATAATCAGAGTCGTAATAATGATGATTAAAAACAGGAGAACACAATGAAATGAGTTTAAATATGCAAACAATATCAAAGAGTTTGTAAAAAGAAATGTGAAAATGAAAGGCTGAAGAGTGACTGAATGAATGTGAAGTGATGAGGATGAAATAGTCAAGAGTGAGAGAGAGAAAGAGAGAGAAGAGTTTGGAAAGTGTATGGTTCCAAAGTGATTCAGTAACAATCAGATAAACCGTCTCCACCTCAAGGTGAATTTATGGGTCAGTACTTAAAAAGGCAGTCAGCCCATTTTTAGGGAAAAAAAACTTCATATTATCCAAAGACAATAATGCAGCCAATACTGTTTGTAATTGAACTTAATACATAATTTCCTCCCTGTCATGGTGGGTTATAAACTTTAGCTTGTGGTTTTCCCCTCTATTCTTTTATGAAATGTTATACACGTATAGTATTTTGCCAAAGTCTTGGGCACTTATTATGTTTTACCATAAAACAAAGTTTATGTATATCTGTTGATTTAGTGTGTCTGTGGGAAATGTAATTAATTTCTAAACACTGGCATTAACTGTAAAATGAGAACAACGCATGGTATGGTCTGCACAGATCCGATCTCACTATCATAAAGTCAACCAAAATCTCACTGGATTGATTCAAAGGCAATGGTAAAGGTAAAAATCTGTGGAATTCTAGATTAATATTTTCCTACTAACACACTATGCAAAAGAAACATGACATTGTTTTTTGGTTAAGCATCTAATGTGCCTAAGACTTTTGCACATTACTGTATATCTCACTGTAGCTAAAACACCAGTTTCTTACTTGTTTATGGTACACAGGGTCTCTCAAATTGCCACGCTTGCACACGATGAGGGTTCTCTCAAAAGACTGCACCGTGCAGGTGCGGGCACAGCTCAATGCATGAGCGTTCTGCTTGACTAAACTACGGATTGTGAGGTACATGCTGTTAGAAAACAAATCATTGGGGGTGATGTGAAGCTCGGCAAATGTTATTCCACATGCATGCAGACTGTGTGCATGGAGGGGCGCTTATAGCGGCATTATGGGGCTTTGGATGAATGTTGAGCATGCCCGACTGAACTGTTGTGAGTTTTGACAGAAAGAAAATAATGTTTGTGTTTGGAAAAAAATAACCTCAAGCTGAGTATCTGCTCATCTGAGTTCCACTGAAGTAGCTTTAATGCGAGGCGGCATAAAAGTGCTGTTGTGATACTGAGGGTAGACTGTGTTCATTCATAAACTGTAGGTTAAGCAGGTGCATGTATGCGTGTTCTGAAGGAATACTTGTGTTTACATTTGCATGCAGATGTTCGGCCGAGTCTGTGTGCGTGCGCGCGTCGGGAGGGGCCAAATTCAGTCGTCGATGCAGATCACCTCCCCGCTGCGCTGTTCCCGCCGTGCCATCAGAAGCTCCGCCTCCCTCTCCTTCTTTACTGACATGGGGGGTCCGTTCAACACTGCAGGGAACATGCAAGCACACACATACAGTAAATGAAGGTAATGATCCATACACTAATGCCCTGGTCACATTGAAAGAGATTATATTGCTGCCAAGTCGCTGTTTTGTTGGTTGCCATCTGGGCATCATAGAACCGGATGCCCTTACGTTTTTGGTGGGCTGCATAACTGGCCACAAATGAGATGTTTTTCTGCATTGACAAGGAATCCATTTATAAATTACAGTTGTGCACAAAACATATAATGAATGAAGAACGATATGGAAAAAAATGATACTTTCCACTCCGTAAATCGTTGTGATAATTCTTTATTGAGTAAACAAAGTGAGAATATCATGTAATAGAATAATAATACAAAATATATGCGAGGATCACTGTAAAGCACAAATAATATCAAGTTTTATTTTTCAACAAGCACACACACATAGTGAGTGTATAGTGTTAGAAATTCTTTAGCTTCATTTGCTGCTCTTCTGGATTTTATTGTAGACTCACACAGTATGAACCATTCAAAAAAAATGAACCATTCAAAAACTGAACCATTCAAAAACTCTTCAGAGTATTTTCTAGTTCTAGAAATGGGTTTCGAAAACATGTAAAGACTATAATCAGCCAACACTGAATGAATGTCATTTTATTCTAAATTTCATACAGTAAATGGTGTTATAGCATTTGCAACCTTTGGTTCGAGGAACTGACCCTCCAGAAAGTTCCAGCATACTACATACAAATAGGCCTTGCTACAATATCAACACCAATCTTGTACTCGGACAAAAACTCTAATCTAGTCAAATCAAAACACCGTACAGATGCTGTACCCTGTACACTTTTAGACATTTGAACAAAGTCACTGACTGGTTGTGCAATATCTTGGTCAGATCTTGTACTATCTTCATTGTGTACACTGGCTGTCTATTTCATCTCAAGCCTAAACTTGCAGAAGCAGTTTTAAGACCTTGAAAAAGACAATCCCTCTTGGCTCATGTTCCTCAAATTACACAACCAAAGATTCTTTAAGGACAATAATGCCACAGTCAATTTTTGCGTTACAGATTTTGGCAGAGATTGATATTTTTGAGCGGGCAGAAGAATGCGTAATGGAACAGGCTGATACTAACTGTTGACTTCAATTATCTGATTAAGACTGGCACCATTTGGTAAACATGTAATAAGAGAGGAAAAATGAGGGTCCTTCGGATGAGAAAGCTTCTGGAGAAATCTCGGAATGTGTTGGGGCTCCTTCACTAGAAACCCGCTGGGTGACTTTCATATCTCCAAACGTACTGCATGCTCCTGCGACACGAGCCAAGGAAAATAATTCATTACTCAGAATCAGATCGCAGAGTGACTTTGACTCCCTGCTTCTACAATCAACAACTCTGGGTCCCTTTCTCTGGGTCTGTCTGTTTCAGACTGTCTCTCTCTCTCTGGCTCACACTCCTGCTTTTTCTTTTCTGAACTTTCTGTTTCTCAGACTGCCTCTCTCCCAGGCTGTCTTTAAAGACTGTGTCTCTGTCCCAAGCAGCCTCTTTCACACGGAATGACTATTTCTCCAACAGTCTCCCTCTATATGAGACTGCCTGTCTCTCTCTCCAACCGTTTAAATCCACTTTCTCTATGCAAACATGATCTGAGGGCATCAAGTTTGCGCTTGCGTATGGACTTGCCTAAGCTCTCACTCTCTCTATTCCTTCCTTTCTTTTTCAGTAAACCAGAAAAACAAGCAGAGATGGCAGCTGGCCTCAGTGACCCAGCCTATCTAAACAACCAGCACACTCACACAATTAAACACTCACATGGAAGCCACACACCAGCAGCTCTGAATCTTCACTCGTACGGTGGGCGCACCAGCAGACGCAAACATACGCACAGTTAGCCTCAGTCCATTGATACAGAAGTGTACCGCACGGGTTTGTAAAGCCATGTGGACCCACACATTTATCCACTATAATACAACACACCCCATGGTGAGAAATTAAGTTCAGGCAAAAATAAAAATTCTGCCATTGTTTACTCACACTCATATTGTTATAAACATGTATGTCTTGTTCAGTGCACAAAAAGAGATCCATAAATACACAGTTGGGTTTACTCAATACAATAAGTAAACCACTACGATTCACTTTAAAGTCCCCATGAACTGGAAGTTGCGATCATTTACTTCCGTATTCTGACGCATTTCCGAGTGAAATGAAATTTAGAATGAGAAAAAATACTGGGCATGGTTTATGATTTTCAATGCGAATTGATTGGATGTATAAAAACAGCTGTTGCATTTTGAAATGGAACTGGGAACAGACTGAGAGTTGAAGGGGAGGAGTTAACGGATGCTCCGCCCAAGCTGTCTAATTTACATCATTGGATAGTCACTACAGGGCTGAAGTGCATTTTCAGATTTTAATTGAAGATTATGAAGCCACATATATTTTTAAAAGAGAATGACCTACATTGGTAAGCTATTGACAATAAACAACACTGTAATATTTCATGAAAAAATAGGAATTGTAATTTTTTATTTCACTGGGACTTTATTGCTTGACTAAGCACCCAAGAGCATCAGTATAGTATGTGTGGCTCCATGATAATTTTCAAAGCACAGAAATTTGAGCAATTTCACTGTTGAATTAGACACCATCACACCTCCATTGACATACGTTTTCTGTAGTGAATGTTGCTGCACATCAAATGTAGTGTAAACAGCACAGGTGATGTCATAAGGTGTCATGCTGATCTGTAAAACTGCTAAATATTAGACTGTATTTAACAAAAACCAAAGGGAGTACATGAAGAAAATGATGACCAAGATGCAATACCTATATGCTGACATTCTTAGGCGTTCCCAGAGGAGAATGTTATTGCTCATAGATGTGACAGATTTCTAAGTTGTGTTTCATTTTATCAACTTGGACTCCTAAAACTGCTTAAGAGAAATAAGGACAAATGAGACTATTGACTGTTAAAATACATGGAGAGTATGGAACTTTGAAATGAAAGCATATTATAGAGGTAAAATAATCTGGATTTGGGTAAATTCGATGAGAAGTTCATATTGAAATCTTCATATTGAGACTTGATTTCAGACTTGGCAAATCTGAGCTCAGTTGTGACATTGTTGACATTTTCTCATCTGAGAAAAATATCTGAGACTTCTCCATTTAATGTCCTTGATGTCTAGGAGAAATAACTGATTTGTTAGACATCTCACCTGT
Organism: Triplophysa rosa; assembly: GCF_024868665.1. Taxonomy (NCBI): domain Eukaryota; kingdom Metazoa; phylum Chordata; class Actinopteri; order Cypriniformes; family Nemacheilidae; genus Triplophysa; species Triplophysa rosa. The sequence goes on from NC_079890.1 coordinate 9,591,868, forward strand.
GATTTTTCTTTCTTATGGGCTTTATTAAGACATAGTTATAATGTAACACCATTGTGTTACGTCCACCCTACAGTATATTCATTAAAGATCTCCTTTTGTGTACTGTAGAAAAAACAAAGTCATATAAACTTTGGAGCCATGTGAGAATGTAGGCGGATTCGTTATTTTGGGGCAAGTGGGTCTTGACTATGTGTCTGTATGTGGGTGTATTTGTGCATTTTTGTTGAATACAGAGAGTCCTCAACAGTCATGTACTGTATGTACTGTATGTCCTACTGGGGATTAAATCTGGCTTCAGCACAGGAATTTGGTCTGGTTGAATAGTTTGTGTGTGTGCAGGTCTCATGCACTGACCCAGAGCCAGCGCATGCACTCCTTTTATTGGGAAGACCAAGAAACTGATCTCCAGTCAGCTGCAAAAATCAACGGCTGGTATTGCATGAGCTGAAGTGATGAAGAATTCACATTCCATTAGAAAGTCTTTTCTGAGCGACCTCAGAACAGGTTGTAAAAGATGGAGTTTCAGCCTCCGGAACGACACGCTTCGTGAATATGGAGCGCCAGAATGTGAAACTCATGACTTTTCCACTGACTTGGAAACTTATGGTTTCGTGCCACCGTACTGGCCTTGTACGATTTCTTGAGTCCTTATTTAGGAACACAGAGTCCACGGTTGGAGATGGTAAAACCGGGAGAATTTCCAAGAGGTCTAGTGTATCCAAGAAAAGAAAACAAATGCCAAGATAGCTGCACTCCAGTTTGCTTCAGTTCCAAAAGCGTTTTGATTGGGTCAGGGGGTTTAATGCTTGAAAACAATCTTGTGGTATTTTGGAAAACTTCAGTCTTTGGAATTCTTCAGTTCTGGTGTTGTGAGAAGCTGCAGGCCTCTTCTGCGGCTATGCGTTTTTGTTTGGGAGAAAGTGAATGATAAAAAAGCGAGATATAAAAGGATGCAGAGATTGATTTGCAGTGGAATTAGGGAGGGAGGTTTTCGGGCACTTAAACGAGCACTCCGGCCAAATGAAAAATGAATCTGCTGGGATTTCTCTGGGACCGAGAGATGAAAGAGGGAGAGCGGTGGGGGCAAGGGGAGAGAGACAGAGTGTGAGAATGGAAGAGAGGTAGAAAGGGGAAAAAAGTTGTGTGTGAAAAAAGAGGTCTGTGTTTTTGTCGACTCTGCTGCTTTCTGACTGTCCAATCGGCTTCGCAGGACATTTTGGGTCAATTTCTACTGTCACTATCGGTCTACTGTCGTTTACATGAGATTCGTCATTTAAAGAGTACATAATCTTTATTCTTCCTAGTAATCGCCCACTCACTTTCCCCTATTCCGGATCCCTTCTGTCTATTCCCTTCGGTATTTGTCTCTCTCCGTCTTCGCTACCTTATTCTATGATATCTTCAGAAATTCCCACCCTCCTGTACCCCTTTAACTTTACCTTCCCCTTCTCTCTAGCGCATTCCCACTTTGTCAGGCTCTTAGTTTTTCCCTTTTAAAAACTGTCCCTCACATTCTACAATCCATCTCTTTATTTCTCTCTGATCTTAAATCTCCATCCGTCACTACTTCAGTCAAGGTTTTTTGGGCCGACCGTTGCGTGGGAGGTTCTCCACAGTGTTGCTGAGGCGATACTTGACGATGATGCTGTGCACGGTGGATTTAGGCATGCAGAGCTCCAGACCAATTGACCCTTCCGACTTGCCGTCCTTCCACAGGTCTATCACCCTCTGGCGCTGCAGCACATCATGTTCCTTGGTCTTCAGGCAGGACGGAGCTTCTGTGGAGGCAGAAAGGGGGCAGACTGTAGACACTGGGGGGTAGGGAGTGGGCAAGTAGCTGCAAGCATCAGTCCTCAATATTCACAGAAAGCAAAAACACAAATTCTGTCAGGAGGCTGGAAGGTGGCCTTCTCAAAAACACACTCTTGAGAAGAATCCTGCATGAAATCAGACATCCCAAATATCCCAGTTTTGAGTTTCCCGCTTGTACAGTAATCCTGAGAGATGTGAACAGGACATCCACCGGTTGCACGATGCACTCAACTTTCACAAAGTTAAAAGAATGTTTTTGTGTTGAAATAATGTGTCTAAAACCTTCTGCTCCACGAAGTTCATGACACGTAAAACGCTTTAGAGTTTAAGTGGCAACGACTTAACGGAAAAATAAAGAAAACAAGAGATCCTTGCCAAATCTTTATTTCGGAGAACTTTAAGAATGATTGAGAGAGATGTTACATGGTCTGCTAGGCTTTCTACAGAGGTGCTCACACTCCATTTGTCCTTCTTCTGTCTTTTAAGGAGATGTTGACCGGGTACGAAAGTTTCCTATTATGGAGTACATTAAACAGATCAACACACTCAGTCCTTCATTTTTTCCTCGATTTTATATCTCTTTCTCTCTTTTCTTGTTTAGTCTGGCATACTGTTTTCATCTCACTTCTTGGCTCGGTCTAAACCGGGGTCACCACAGCTGTCTTAATCAGGAACCAGAGGGTTCAAATGGGCCCCAAGCGGGGCTTATTTTTAGCCCAGCGAGGGTTCAACGTGTACAGCCTCAACGAACCCAATCAGTCTCTACAACCACCAGGATCTGAAGCCTGGGGCTATTTAGGAGACAGACAGAAAGAGAAAAAGAGAGACAGACAGAGAGAAAGAGAGTCTAGCTCGGCCCCAGGGGGTTTAAAGCCCGGCGTAAAAGGCACGAGCACATTTGTGTTTCTTTCTGTTTTTTTCCCTCTCTTAAAAATATCTGAGTAGAAAAGCAAAAAATGTTCCTTCGGCTGAGCAATTCCTGGCATGGCTACGGTTCTGAATAAACGTAATGACATTTTCAGAAAAAGCACTATGGCAAGAAAATATGCCTCCCTCAGACGCTGTGGTAGAAAGATTGGTATCGGGACACTCAATCTAAAAACCCCAAGAAACAGATGGGATGACGGCCTGAGCTTGGTCTCTGGTATAGTAAACAGAGCCCACCAAATAAAAAGAACTGCATTTGTTCTTCTGACTGCTTCCTGCTCACTGTCATTACAGAGCTAATACTGAAACAATAAACTTGCTGGCAGGACTAGATCTTGGACCAGAGCTGAGGAGCGAGAAATTATTTTGCCAAAATTCCACGGGGGCCATTGTAAATTAAAATGCAATTATTTGTGTTAAAATCCTAACCTGATTCATATTTTAGAGAAATTGAAAGTGTGACTCATGTCAGTGGATTTCATAACTAAGAACAGAATGTGATGGGAACAATGATTGAACATGAATTAAATTTGTGAGCTTGTGTTTAAAAATCATTTAGAAAATGAAATCTGTGGAACACAAATCATTACAGGTTCTTTGGATTTTAAACAACCGATTCAATATTTGTTTAATCTGTTTTTAGAATCAAACATCTTCTAAGTTGAAAAACTATCGAATCCAACCTCTTAAACACTGACCTTACAACTTATCTGTTGTAAAATGGAGCATTCTTTTAAACGGTGTGCACGCACGCACACACCCACACACAAATCCAAATAGACTTAAAATAGAGAGCCACAAACAAAGAGAAATATAAAGGAAATTGAATTATATTTGGATGTTAATTGTGTGATGGTACCATAATGCTGTCAAATGATACAACAGCGTTTAAAAAAACACAGTTTGCTTTACACCTCTGTTACTACATCGCGTGTGAAGAGAACTGAAGCACAGCATTATATTTCGGGGCATTTTCTGTGTGTGTCATTGTTTTCTGATGAATCTGCAGAGCCACAGTAATATTACAGTAAAATTACATTTTACCCAAGTTTGCAGTCTGAATGTGATGAAACTAGGGTGCTATAAAATAACATAAAGGCAATAAAGACAATGTGAGTGCTGAACGTTTATGGGTGCAAGTTGTCACTGTCATAAATAACCAAACTGTGTTTGAACGGAACCGTATTAAGGACTAAAGACTGACAACCGTATTCTGCTGCCGTGTTCTGAACATGGCCAAAGATAAACATTTACAGAATAATTTTGTTATTATAAATGTAATTTTTATCAAAAACAGAATAGTTAAGACAACAGCTGTGTGTGTGTGTGTTTTATATATGGTGTATTTACATAACCGAAACTTCACATTTTACTAATGTCAGACAGAATTCCATTGCCTTTAAGCGAAATGCTTTTCAATTTACGTTTAAGACATCGAGCAGATGCTGTTTTGCAGAGAAACGAATAAAAAGTACTTTATTTTCACATTTTGAGACTGCCATGATCAACAGATGGCAAGCAAATCTGCCTTGCAAATTCCAACCAACCAAACAAATACGCTAATACCCTCTCCAGCTGGTTAAAGCAGATTTCCATACAGCTTCAGGTTTCGTTTGTTATTTAAGAACTGCATAAATTCCACATCTGAAAGGCTGTTTTGACATCTTTATGTTTAAAAGTGCAACACATCCTCTGTGGACTCCATTCAAACACAAATATTGTCATTTCGTAAATACACTCAGATAACACAACACATATGGAGGCTGTTTGTATACAATCATAAAAGTTAAAATCAACAATTTCATCACTCAGAGATTTTATCTTTGCCCTGTTACCAGACTGCGTACAAACATCCGTAACACAATAGGAGCAGTTAACAGATCCACTGTTTTTTATTAGTGTAAATTATAAGAATGAGAAGCATTTATGATAGTTTTGTGCTCTGTTTTGGTGGGTCACTCTGGGGACGGTTTAACAGAACTGACCTGATATGAAGGAGCCGGGAGGCATCTGGCTGTAGTTGGACCCAGCCAGTGTAAGAGCTGAAGGTGTAAAGGGGGAGCCAAAATTCTGTGGTGTGGCATAGGGGCCCGGAGGAATAACCTAGAAAAAAGGAAATGATAAAGAGTGTGTGTTTGTGTAAAACAGGAATTTCGTTAAAAATCAGCTAACGAGGGTGGTAGAAGATCTTGCACATTTATAAATAACAAATCACTGCAAAAATGCCTCTGTGGGTGTGTTGGTGTGAAGGTGGATATGAATATGCACCACTGTATTTCGAAACGTAGGAAGCTACTTTTAACTGTGTACATTAGCAGTTACCTTCCAATGACATTCCAACTATGATTGCCAACCTCAGAAGAAGAAAATACTTCACATTTCTATATTTTATTGGCTTACTGACATACGAGTAACATGCATTATACATAGGTTTTTCATCTGATACTAGCAGCAAAATATTGTGTGACTGTGTGCCTATGTACCCAACAGCTGTTCTGTTGTTCTATTTACCGGAGGCGTGTGTGTCTCGTTGCCCTTGTTGGCCAGTCTGCTGAGGATGCTTCTCTCTGACATCTGCAGTCGGGCTGTGATTGGTGGGACTCTGGAGAGTGTAGCTGGAAGCCGCATTACATCCGCCTTCATGTCACTCAATAGCTCCTCTAGCTGGTTAAGAACTACAAAAATGTCCATCATTAAGTGATTGTATGGCTAAGGTAAACACAGTCATTTTAGTAACTATAGTAACTTATTATTGTACATTTGGGTCTTCTGTGTCAATCTAGTTTTGTAAATACTGTATGTGGTACATACAGTATTGGTGTGTTCAGAACAGTAGCACCACAGTGGCTGACATGGAACTAAGATGTCGTCAAGTTTTCGCTTCTTAGGGCTACTGTAGATACAACATGGCAAATTCCATGCAAGCAACTCATTCTAAGGTAATAAAAACATAATGCTTCATTATGCAAGGTCTGTATACACATATGAAGACATAGTTATGTATATTATATTGCATTTCTGTCAATAGATCCTCCAAAATATTACACATGGGACCTTTAAGCTGAATTTGACAACTGACAACAGATCAGGAAGCATATACTGCATTCTTTACCCAAGTCATTGTGCCTTAAACAAATAGATATTATACTTTCAAAAACACTTACCTGTTCTTTAAAGAATTTTATAGCAGTTTAAGCTTCTTAACCTCGAGGTAAAGTCGATCTGACACACTGTGTTGTTACAGAGTTCCAAAATTCTTAAGATCAGCCTGAGAATCTATTTACAGTCTTGCAAACTAACCGAAATGAATATAATTGATTCTAATTGTCAAATGATGATTCATTTCTCTTAGAATGCCAGAGTACTAAGCCAAGTAAAATGGTTTAAAAAAAACAACATGTTTGGGCAAATTCCAGGACAGTGCTTTGAAACACAGAGGAGCTGGCAGGAACACTGGTCCCACTGGATCTAGAAGCTCTTTATCAAACGCTTAAGATGGCAACAAACTCTGCCTCAGTCACACACAATAATCTTTCCTTTGATACATCATTTCTCATGTATAGATATTTATGACACGAATTCCACGCACATGCACGCACACTCTCTTACCCTTATGCAAGACAGCATTGGCAGGTTTGTTTCCAGCAAGCGACTCCTTGCTGAGGTGCTGGTGGGACTCGGCCAGACATTCCACCTCAGTGAAACGAGCGTTCAGGGCCATGGCCGGGTGAGTGGGGTCCTGGGTCATGTTGAGGTACGCAGCCCGACGTAACTGCTCCTCTATCACCAGGGCCTGCTCCAGCAACTGAGAGAGACAGAGATCATATTCATTTGTATGGGCACGGCATGACCTTTTAACTTTTTCAACACATATGATTTTAAATTCAATATATACAGTAAATACTAGGGATGCCACAATACTCAATATAATATTGAACCGTTCGGTATGACCTCCATGGTTCAATACGTGTAAGTGAATTGCGGTTTTGCGTTTAAATGATTTCTATGCGCTCAATTACACTCTGAACTGGCTCTATCCGTTTTTGTCTGTATCGGCCTCTGTGCACAGCGAAGGCGGCACAGAAACCGAATTGGCATAAATGTGTATTTACACAGACCGTTAATGCGGCTCTAAAGCGGCATGAATGCATTTACACAGGAATTAAAATTAAGCGAAATAATGCTGAACATATAACCACAAAAGCACTGTTCTAACAATATGCTAATAAAATAATGCCTTAAATTAAACTATAAACTCACAAAAAACACTAATAATAACAATGCATACTTTAGGATAAACAGCAATATTAGGCTATAAATGCAACATTTTAAATGAATTTCATAGCTAACAAACTGTTAGGATTTGACAAGGGAGAGAACCCAAATGCAGGCAGGCAGAGGTGAAGGGGTTAACAGAGAATTTATTTAAACAATAAACACAAAACAAGAACCCACGAGGGGGTAAAGCAAAAACACAGGTAAACAAAACGAAGACTGACTAAACACTAGACTAACCAAACACTAGACAAAAACTAAACTGAACACTTACTAGACAGAAAGGAGGAATTCACAAAGGACATTGGCATGGGAAGCAGGAAGGCACAGAACATGGAACGCAGCAAGACACCATATACAATACACGAGCACAGGACAAAGAAACATGAGGGCATTAAATAGGGCAAGACAAACAAGGGATAATGACACAGGGCAGGTGGGAAACATCAGACACGGCAGGGAAGCAATACATGAAACGAGATGGGCGGGGCCAATGACAAGACACGAGAAAGCACATGAGATGTCAAAACATAAACAACTCATGGCTTTCTCACATAAAACCTAAGGGCTCTGTCCCGATCCTGCCACACGACTAGAAATTCAGAAACAAGAGGGCAGGACTGTGACACAAATACTCCATAGAAATTTGTTATTATTGGGCACCTCACAGCTTATTGAAAGACGCCAAAAGTTGTTTTAAAGAGCCAGAATGCACTGTCGACCAGGTAAATTAACAGTTTCGGTGTTACAGTAAATGTTACCAGATCGTTGTCATGTATGAAATATTGTCCTCAATGAGATGCTTTTGGACATATAACGACAGAATCATTTGTTTTTATATTTGTCGTATTGCATTTCAATCCTAGCCCGATGAGACCCAAATCATTTACGCTCCTAGGACTGGGCATCTGTGCACAAGCGCTACTGTCCCCACTCCTACTGTCCTCACTTTACGATCTGGACCGAAGCACACTTGCCTACGTTATTATGATGCGACTGTTTTGAGGTAAACGGTAAGAAAAGCACACACTCTCTCATCACAATATAGAGTAATGTTAAGTTTGTGATTTATTATGTTCGACTTCATGCGCGTTGCGCAGACCCATCCGCTTAACACGAGAAATAACTCCTGCGGTATGCGCAGCACTGCATATAATGTCCGACAAACCTAATATTTGAAGCCGTTTGAGACGCGGTAACACAGGTCTGCATGTGATCGTGTCCCACGTATCGGAAGGTTTTTTTCCTTAAGGAGTGGAGCTAAAGGTGGAATTTAAACAATTCATGTCATGAGTCAAAAATAAAAAAATCTGCATTCCGCACACACACAGTCACAAACAATCATACACCAAATATTTTTCTAAATTAACTTTAAAAAGAAACGAAACGAAATAATAATGACTGAAAACATTCTCAAAATTTACATCATGCATTCAAACTGTGCCACAACCTGTCTGAGTAAACAGCCACAGCACAAACAAAAATACTCCAAACATTTAAATCATTTTATGAAGAAATTAAACGAAAAATGTATGTTTGAAATATTAAAAAAATCTCTGTTGTTATTAATAGCCTATAACAAATGTCGCTGTGTGTTTTTGGCTTCATCTTCACTCTCTCGCTTTCTGCTGACATGACAATGACGTAGTTTAGAGCGGCTTTAATGCACCTTCATTTAATCCTGAGACGCATCAGAGTCGCCTTTGATACTAGGCTCTGAGGAAGATCAGAGCCGGCATATTTTAGATCGGCTTTCATGCGGCATTGCGTCTTTACACAGAAATTGAATCCGCCACAGAGACGCCTTAACTCGCCTGTGTAAAGACGCCATAATAACGAGTGGAGGTCGGGCGGTGAAGCGAGGCTGCCTGCAACACTAGAAGCAATGTGCTGTTGAGAGACGTGGGCTGGCTTTATTGTATGCCCGTTGTACTAAAGTGATAATCTCCGAATTTGGCACATCAAGAATGTATTTTTACACTGCATACGAAAGCAGCACGCTCGCGTTGCTCTCACCCAGCACATGCAGAAAGAGCGTCTACAGCACCATGCCAAAGTCCGTTTAATTAAAGTCCTGCCACTCGGCGGCTTTTCGGACAGCTACTTACGTCATAGCAAGAGCGCCTCCAGGCAGCTATTTAGCATTGCATTTCTTCCAATTTATTGCAATCGCAGTGGCGCACCTTGTTAATATATTATCTTTGGCCTTTCCCATTGAGCGCTAGTGTTTGCAGTGCTACGCGCACCGCACGTTTGCTTCCATTACAGCAATCGCAAGTTTTGCATTACGTTATTTTAAATAGGCTACTCTGATGTGCAAAACCTCTTCAAGAAGCTTATTTTACTGGCATGTTGATGAACAGTAAACCAAAAACTGCTGTGAGCCAGGAATTTGTACAAGTTGATTTTTTTATTGTTGATTTTTTGTTGAGATAATAAAATAAGTAAAGTTAAATAAAGAGAAATTTCAGTCGAATAGTATTTTTTTCTTCCTTTTTTTGTTACGGTTCTTGTCACATAAGCATACACAATGAAAAAACTCTTTAATGTGCCAAGCCATCAGAACCGAACCGAAAACCGTGGGTGAAAAACCATTTTTCGTATTGAACCGTGGGTGAGCTGTATTGTTGCATCCCTAGTAAATACAATTGCTCTTTTGTAAAGTGTAGCTGTAGATATAATCAAATTGGTTAAAAAAATGGTGAGGAAAAAAGAAAGGAAAGAACATAGCGAGTAACAAGAGTGAATAGGCTAAAAGCACAAAAAAGAAAAGAAAATTGAGAAGACAGATCTCAAAAGAAAGGAAAACAGGCCACATATAAAGGGAAATTGAGAAATTTATTGAAGGAATTGACAGAAAATCACGATAAAGTGCTCCACTGATTTATGAGCATGAGAAAGCACCAGATTCCAATTAATAGAAGTTTCACATGAGTTCTCAGGTTGCTCAATGCATTCTGAATTGTATAAGAGAAAAAGAGAAAGACAGAACAAGAGAGCAAGCAAGACAGAGAGAGAGAGAGGCTGGGAAAAAACAAAGGAGGATGTAAAGAAAAGGATATGAAACATGTGATGAAAAGAAACAGGAAAAACAATGAGAGTGAGGGCTGTTTCGCAAGGATGCATGTCAGCATATTCAGGTTTTGTGTTTGTGGTGCATCAATGTGTTAGATAAAATCTCCAGGCAGGAGTCGTACGAACAGCAGCACAAAGGTAAAGTAATAAACGTGTCAAAACAAGACACACATATAATTATAACAACAAATGACAGCACAAAGAAACTGTGTTCAAACAGCAACCTACCATAATGTGGTAATAGCAACAAAAGCCACAATGAAAACAAAATCAACGTTGAGGATATTAAATTAAACTAATAAAAATGATTTACTTACAACTCACCTTAAACCTCCTTGCAAGGAATTTGTTCTTCATCTCTAAGAAGTTTCCTTTGTTGGCTTGAGTCTTGAAAGGTTCATTTATGATGGCAAACTGCGGATCATTCTGAATATCCTGCCAGCGTGCGTAACCATGGCTACAACAGGTCAAGGATTAAAGTTCGAACCCATCAAACAGCGACTAGGACTCACATTTAAAGATCTTTATCTGAATTAACAGAATTTTACTGTAAAAAAATCTCCTTCAAGTAACATGAATATAGTTTTTGTCTTCTCTTTTTATTGCTTTGTTCTTCTTGGCTATGAACTTTAAACATTATGAATCCAGAGAGGAATATTGTGAACAGATTGTACACACAAAAACCCTCTCGGCCATTTAGCAAACGCAATATAAATATACATTAATTCACACTACGGTGACAGCAGCCCATCTCCAAGGATACCACACAATGCCTGCCAGCAGCCAGAAATCATGTCGCCGGTGCCAGATCTCGATGAGCTTGCCTGATGAAATGGCCGCCCGCTCTTCGTTCTGCCAAAGAGTGTGCAGCTCTGGACAGAAAAGCCGGCCACAAATCAGTTGGGAAACTTTATAATTCGTTCATACTTAATAATGAGTAAATAAACAATAAGTAACAACCCTCTGACAAACATATAAATCTGCTTATCTAGCTATAAACCAAAGTATTTGTTCAGAGCACAGGCTGTGTGCTTAGTGTTTTCTTGAAATGTTTTATCAACGCTGATGAATGTTTATAAGTATAAACCTCTCTATTTTTGGCTGTACTCTTTCAAAGTTCACTGGGAACAAAAACTATTTATAGCCACGAGGGTACTAACATTAAGTGATGAAATGCATTTAGCTGAAAAAATCATTTTATTTTGCTAACGGACAGGATTTGGACTTTGAACATCTGGTGGTCAAATTCAAAATGTGTACAAATAATTTATTTAAAAGGAGAGACTGCACCTAAATTATTGTAGAGAAAATATCATTTAACATTGGTCATTACACTCATCTTTAAAATAATTTTCCCAGAATCTGAACAGCTACTCCTTCCCCCTGCACTCCCATTATGTTATTCACCCTCACCGCATGATGATTATTCATAGCATTCCTCTATCAGTATGTGCACATACACATGCACAGTATTTGCATGCAAAATGTAAACACGTAAGTGTACACTTACATAAACGTGGTTTATCAATATAAACAGAAGTGCATGAAATCATGGGTTTTCTCATTTCAAGAAAAGTCACATCAGGAAATAATCAATGATGGCTGTGTGGAAACTACTCTATAAAATGAAGCCTTTGTAAACCACTGACAGATAAAATCACTCTATGCCATTCTTGGTAAAACTGCTTAGAAACAAAAATGATAATTTATTCACCCTCACATCGTTCAAAACCTGTATTTGCTCTTTTGTCTGTGGAACACAAAAGAAGATATTTTGAGGAATGTTTTAGTGGTTTTGTGTCCATACAGTGAAAGTCATTGGGGGCCGATGTTATTTGATTAATACCAACACAATATCTTCTTTTGTGTTGTGCAGACGAAAGAAAGCCATACAGATTTGGAAATGACATGAGGATGAGTAAACACTGAAAGAATTTTCATTTTTAGGTTAACTATCTCTATCTCTTATCTTGCGTACACACATTTCCATTTCACCTTCATTGTAATTGTAGCCTACATCCTTCACCAAACACGAGCGAGCATATATCTAGCAGATATTACTGAGCTTGTCAATACCTTACGCAAAATGTTTTCTTTGCTGGCGCACAAAGATCAACACAGATAAAGGTCAAACATGCGGGAACTCGTGAGACTCTGAGCAGATTGGAAGCTATAGAAATCCATACAAGAGATGTGAATTACCTAAGAAAGCACTATGAATATCAAAACTGCATTCTTAAAGGTCCAGTGTATGAAATTTAGCGGCATCTAGCGGTGAGGTTGTGAATTGTAACCAACTGCTCATTCCACTCCCTCCCTTCTGAAGCATTACGGTGGCTGACACAGAACTAAGATGTCACGTTTTCTCTTCTTTGTCGAAAAAGATAACGTATTTACAAAACACGCTCTGTAGAGCAGCTTGTCTGTTTAGGGTTACTGAAGAAACAACATGGTGAATTCCATGCAAGCGGACTTTGGTGTATGTAGATAAAAATAACTAATTCTAAGGTAACACAAGACATAGCACAAGACATAGTTATGAATATATGCATACAAAAAATTATGCATTGTTCCTTTAAGATGCCGTGTGCTCAGTGATTGAACCAAGGGTAATAGATATACAGTATAACAAGATGTGGCATTGCCATTACTATGAATGGAGGGGAATTCAATGCTAGCGCAGAAAGTCCTGCCTTCCAGTAAAAAAAGCCAAGTTCATGTCAGGCTTAATTGTTGGTCAGAATTATCCTATAAATGTGCTATTTAAATGTGATCTTTGCCAGCGATTATAGAAATATCTGTCTTGCCCCATTTAAGTAGATAGGACTGTGGTCTTGCCATGACTGAAATAGCTGCTGGAAGTGTTGCAAATATGGCCACAGAGTGGCACGACTTCCCTAAACAGACTCTGACTGAACTCAACCCGCAGAACAAAGACAGGTGATTGGTTTAAAAACTGAGTGACCGAATGTACAGCAATATTTAGAAAGTGCCATAGTGTCTACAAAATTTGATGTAATGAACCAACACAAGACTTACTTACTGTATATGTGTCTTTGCATATTAGGTTGAGATAGGAAAAACGATATTAACGCATACCGCATTAAATGATGAAGTGGTAACTACCTGTGAAGCCTCCATCTGCGATGTTGAACATGAACCGTGGACGCTCTGTGGATTTGCCGTTCCCTTTGGGTACCTCCTCCTTTTGACCTCTGACCTCTTTTGCTCTTTCAGCATCTTTTTCACCCTTCACCTCCTCTGTGTCCCAATAGAAGAAAAAACATTGTTACATTGTCACGAATGGAGGCGTGGAGAACCCAATTGCAGGACAGCGATGAAGGGGTTAACAGACAAGACTTTATTAATAATAAAAACAGAAACTAAACACCCGCGAGGGGGTAAACAAAAGGTAATGAAATAATACAACGAGCAACAGGACCAAGACTAACTAAACAATAAACTAGACAATACTATGACAGAAACTAAACTAACACTTACTAAGACAAGTGAAACAGGAACACAGCAGACAAGGAGAACACGGACCGTAAGGCTAACATCCAACACTGGTAGCATGACGAACGTACACGATAAACAGTACACGCAATACACGAGCATAAGACAAAGAAACAAGAGGGTATTTAAAGGAAAGACAAACGAGGGATAACGACACGGGGCAGGTGTGGGTAATCAAACACTCAGGGAAATATAACAAGGAAACGAGAGGAGCGGTGCCAATGACAAGACACTGGAGAGAACGTATATTATTGTCAAAAGGACAATAATATGTTTCTCTCCACACATAACCAAAGGCTTTGCCATGACTCTGCTACAGGACCAAGAAAAACATGACTAAATGAAGCAGAGCCATGACAGAAGCCCCCCCTTTAATGAGCACCTCCCAGGTGCTCACCAAGGGGTAGACGGACGAGACAAGACCGACTGAGACATTAGACAAGACAGACAAAACATGGAGAACAAATCAGTGGCAGACAAGACAAAATTACAAGGGATGGGGTGCGACAATAAAAATAACAAACATGGGAGGGGGGGTGGGCCAAACAAGGGCCCATAGGGGGCAGTCCAAAATGGTTGGTGGGGAATAGTCCCAGTCCCCGGCTGCGCTCTAGGGCGCGAGTCCTGGGGACTTAGGAAAGTCCTGGGGGGGACAGTCTTTGGCCCTGGGAGTTTCCCAGGGGCCGGCTGGACTAGGGCTGAGCCGGCTGGAAGGCCGGCTGGAAGGGCTGTGACGCCGGACTGGATCACCGGCTGGACGCCGGACTGGATCACGCGGACTGGACGCCGGCTGGTCACCGGACTGTTATGCCCGAACTGGCAAAAAAAAAGAAAAACTACAAAAAGGCACCACGACAAACAAGAAAACAAAAATAAAAAACGGAGATCCCAGCAACAGAGCATGAGCCACTGCCGACCATGCGCTCATTCCTTTACTTCCGCGCAGCAGCCACCACGGCAAATAGATGAGATGGAGCAATCCAGACAGGTGGCACGTGGAAAAACTAACAAAGGTGAGTACCAACAAAGAAGGAAAAACACGACACGACTCCCACAGAAGACAATCACACACATGAACGGACCGTGAAGAAGAACTTCCATCGAGAGAGTGAAGAGCGAATCCAAACAGAGACGCATGCCCCCCGACTTGCCAAACACGTGGAGGTGAATAGCTGACGAGAGAGAGAGCGTGCACAACCCGATCTGCAGGAGGACTTCTAGGAAGCGACCAGACCCCGTGAGAGAGCATCACGCCTGGAACATCCCCTGCATCCTACACGATTCATCGTAGTCGACCGTCCAACCCTAGGTAGTCGCGAACCCGCGTCAACAACGGCGCATCTCAGCTGGCTCGAAGGGTTCATCGAGGCAGCTGTTGAAGATTACCTTCAACTCTGCCTCGGTGAACCCCGAGTAGCGCGCGGTGGACAGGAAGTCCATGGCGAAGTCCTTCACAGGGGTCCCCCTCTGGCGGAAGCCGAACAGGACGTGAGCCTGGCGGCTCCTGTACGCCTCGTCCGACTCCATGCCGCCGCTGGGTTCTAAGTGGCTCGTGTATTCTGTCACGAATGGTGGCGTGGAGAACCCAATTGCAGGACAGCGATGAAGGGGTTAACAGACAAGACTTTATTAATAATAAAAACAGAAACTAAACACCCGCGAGGGGGTAAACAAAAGGTAACGAAATAATACAACGAGCAACAGGACCAAGACTAACTAAACAATAAACTAGACAATACTATGACAGAAACTAAACTAACACTTACTAAGACAAGTGAAACAGGAACACAGCAGACAAGGAGAACACGGACCGTAAGGCTAACATCCAACACTGGTAGCATGACGAACGTACACGATAAACAGTACACGCAATACACGAGCATAAGACAAAGAAACAAGAGGGTATTTAAAGGAAAGACAAACGAGGGATAACGACACGGGGCAGGTGTGGGTAATCAAACACTCAGGGAAATATAACAAGGAAACGAGAGGAGCGGTGCCAATGACAAGACACTGGAGAGAACGTATATTATTGTCAAAAGGACAATAATATGTTTCTCTCCACACATAACCAAAGGCTTTGCCATGACTCTGCTACAGGACCAAGAAAAACATGACTAAATGAAGCAGAGCCATGACATACATTGATTTTTATGTTTTTCCAACATAAAAATGAAGGTTTAACTACTTCTAGTAGTCTAATACAATATTGTAAATTAATACTCATTACTAGAGATGCTGTTAATTTTGACCATCAAACTGAGGATTTTTCTTAACATTTTCTATATACAGAGCACAAATTCATGCATTTTCCTGTCCTCTTTTGATTGGCAGGATATATCGGCCCTGATCATTAGCTGTTATTAAACTTTCTGCCAATAGGCGATAATGTGAAAAATCGCTTTTACCGACCAATGCCGACTATTTCTACTCATTAGCTTCCTGTTGTTTTAAGAAAAAAAAGAGATGTGGCGACAGATAGACTATTAATGGCATCTGTGACATTGAAGTGCATCTTTTTAATCTTGCATACACTACACTTCCATAATATAAATCCTTTGAGGGTTTAGGCTGCATTAGTTAGATCAACCGGAACCAAAAACACAACTGATGTACTTGTTGCATCAAAGCGTGCAGAACAGTACTCTACTCTCAGCCAGTCTTGTCTCATTGTTCCAAGGTTACCACAGTGAGCAGGATGCAGTTCATGGCCAGACCTGATGGTAGAGCGGAGACCTGACAAGAGCTGAGATGATAGAGCTGGATAAAGAAGGACGCAGTCACCTGACACGTCTTCACCACAAAATTTCAAATGCTATTAGATTATTAATGATCATCTTAAATCTATAATTTACCTTATTAGTACATTTATTTATTTTTATTTAGCCTTGTTGTGCAAGCTCTGTGGAGCTTGTGCAGAGGCAGCAGCTTTTGCCAGAGGGGAACTGGAATCCCCTGGTTGGGCCTGGGTTCTCCTGAGGTTTTTTTCTCGATTAGAGTTTTGGATTCCTCGCAACCGTTTGCATACTGTTCTTTTGCACTATTTGCCTGGCCGGGGGGCTGCTTTAGAATTTTAAAGTTTTACTTAATTAATATTGCATATAGGAATTTATAGTCTGTTATATTTGACCTGTGCTTCTCTCTCCTTTATCTTAAATGTTTGCTCTCACTGTGTGCGTACTTGTTTGTGTACGTGTGTGCGTGCTTGCGTGTCTGTTTGTGTGTGTCTATGTCTATGTGTGTTAGTACGTGTGCATATTGTGTGTGTGGAGTGTTTTGTATGTGGGTATGTCTGTCTTCTGTGTTTTCACCTTTTTCTTGTTTTTACAGGTACAACTTTAATTGTTTTGCTTATAGTCAATATGTCTCATGTACAGCTGTTTTGTAACAATGAAAATTGTAAAAAGCGCTATATAAATAAAGTTGAGTTGAGTATTAACACCCAACACTTTATTGACTGACATCCATTAAAAGATTAATTATACAAAATAACAACAAAACAGGATCCACCCTACTGTATGATATCATCCTGTCATTCACCTTTTTTGACATCAGAAGATTGACTATCTGATCTCTCTTTCTTTTCTGTTGTTTCTGTGGGAGGTGTCTCATCTCTCTTGTCCCTCTCTTCACCGGTCTTCTCTCTTTTCTCTCCCTTCTCTCCTCTCACAGCCTCTGTAATAATACAGAAAACAATTAGGTGACAGGCATGACCGACAGGCATGACAACCAATCAGATTTCAGTATTTGCATCTGCCTCTGTTCTCATCTTTAACGGATGGGGAATCAGATGAGGAATATCCCTTTGTTTTCTCAAGGGAGGTCTCCTTCTCAGAGCTCTCCTCTCGTTTGTCTTTCTCGCTCTTTTCTTTTGGAGAACATGGAGGGAGGTCGGAGTTGTCTTTCGTTTTGGAGTCGTCAGTAGCTGCCGTTGGACTTTCGGATGTTTGGGATTTTTCACTGGATGCAGGATCCTTCTCACCTTCTTTCAAGGTGGTCTAAAAGGTGGTAGAGACAATTTGTATATAAACAAACGTGTATACAGGCTTCCTCTCCATTATATCAAACTTTGTGATCTCCATATCTCTACATTAATATAATCCCTGCCACACACACGCTTACCTCTCCATGTTCTGTGCTTTCTGCACTCTCTCCCTCCTTCCCCTCTTTCTCTCTCTCTTTCTCTGCTTCTGAGTGCGACTCACCATCGTCTTTCTCGCCCTCTTTGCCGCTCTTGTCAGATGGAGAGGGAGTGGCTGTGGAAGCAGGTCACAGCAGGTGAAATCTCTGTATATATGATTTCTCTGTTAACAAGCGCGTGTGGGTGAGTGTGTACCTGGTTTGGAAGTGCAGGGTGTGTTGTTACAGCTTGGTTCAGGTGTGGGAGTGTCTGTCTTCATGACAGGTGAAGAGGCTCTTGAAGATTTCTTGGAGTCCACAGTAACCTCTGGCTTTAGTTCAGGCATGCTCCATTTCCCGTTAATGTGTTCAAACTCTTGTACCTGGACACAACAGGACATGCATCAGTGGCCAAACCTCTTCCCGTGCAGTTCACCATGAGTAAATACTCAAAAGCAATGTGGGAAATGTTCAGTGGCATCTGTCTTTGTAATAGTGTGTATTGTATTTAGGCTAATTGTTGTCATTTTTGAATGTTTTATACTGCACTGCCAAATCCAACATAGCGTCGCTGTTCTTCCGAAACGAAATACTGTGTTGTCAAAATTGATGAGCAGTTTCTTAAAACTTTTTATTGGTTAAATATTTGTAAAACCCAGTGACAAACATAAAGGGGCAGTTTTCCGGAGAAGGATTATCTTAAAACAGGAATAGGCCTTAGTTAAAGTGATAGTTCACCCAAAAATGAGAATTCTGTCATTATTTACTCACCCTCTTGTCATTTCAAATCTGTATGACTTACACAAAAGAAGATATTTTGAAGAATGTTAGTTCCATAACGGCACTGGCCCACATTTACTTCTGTTGTATGGACACAAAACCAATGCAAGTGAATGGGTAACCGTAAACAACATTCTTCAAAATATCTTCTTTTGTGTTCTGTGGGAAAAAGATCAGTCATACAGGTATGAAATGACAAGAGGTTGAGTAAATGATAGTCTCAGCCTCAGACGTCACGCCCACGGACCGTTGACTAAACGGCTGATGCATATGGCACACTTAACTGGAAACACTTCAGGAATGTCGAAGTCGTCATATGATTGGTAGAATTATACCGGATTTCCGGGAGGCGTGAGTGTCGTGTTTATTTTCGGTACGCCGGGAAACAAAGCGCAGACGTGTGATCGAGGAAGAAAAGCTGTTTGACAATGAGCATTAATCAAGATCAGCTAAATACTGGATTCTCAATGGTATGCGCAGTTCACGGCATAGACTCTTCTTCTGCTGTTGTGTTGGCGTTGATGGTGCGCATTGTTTTTGCCTGGTCTTACTGCGCATGTCATTTTTATGCAATTTCAGTCGTACACCTTCTTTGGAAGCGGTACTGTACTTCATTAGTACACTTCGGCAAGATGTGCAGATCGCCAAACTTGTGTCATAAAGCTTGCCAAAAAACTACTCCCGCACAATACTAAATTCCGCTTTGTCTGAGGAGTCATGTCCATGAAATATCTGTTTGTTAGTTTTAGATTCTTTGAAGGTCTGTAAACAAAGTCTACATACGTTTCCTACCGATTTCCTCGGTGTTTTGCTAAGAGGTGCTACTGTAGACTGATGCGTCATTGTTATTATACACTTTTGCAACGTTTGCGAACAAATGACTGACTGACAGTGCATTTCCACTGGCTCGGAGCAGAGCAAGCATTTTCAGTTCATTTGTATGGTAGTTGCGCTTGACGCTCAAAAAGTTAGGCTCTTCTTAACTTTAAACAGTAAAGGCAACCCAAGATTATGACGTATGTTTCAGACTGCTTGCAAATGGTGGATTCATTTCGGAGGCATGTTAGCGTAAAATTAATGACACGCCTCAAAGCAAACGTATCTCAGCATTGCCAGCGGCATGCTCTGCTGTAGTGGAAATTCACCGTTACGCTGGATTCACACGGAGCATCAGCGTCAACGCTTCTCTAGGCTTGTTCGACTTGATGCGGATGACATTAAAGTACCGCGAGAGCGATTCGAAAAACGATAAATAGTTTGCTTTCGAATCGCTCTCGCGGTACTTTGATGTCATCCGCTTGTCGGATCTTGCGGCGCCGCATCAAGTCGAACAAGCCTATTTACTTTGTATGGGTGACGTCATGCATTGCCGAACTGAATTGTGGGTCCGTCAGCGTCGCTTCACTTGCGTTGCTTGCGGCAAGAAGTTGAACATTTCTCAACTTTTCAAGCGCCAACGCAGGCGTCAGCCAATCAGATCACCTTATGCAAATAACCTAGTGCAGGCACTAGCCAATTGCGTTCATGCAAGATCGGAGAACAATTTAACTGGCTGTTGTCACTATGACGATCGTGTCAGCCACGCTTCAGACACGCCCTCCGACATGCATTAACGCTGACGTCCCGTGTGATCGGAGCGTAACGGTGCGTTTCCACTGGCGCGGAGCAGAGGGAGCGTTTTCAATTCACTTGTATGAGAGCTGCGCTTGACGCTCACGTGTTGCATTATGGGACCGACAGCGGGGCGGAGAAGGCATTAGGCTTGTTCGACTTGATGCGGCCCCGCTAGATCCGACAGGCGGATGACATCAAAGTACCGCGAGAGCGATTCAAAAGGAAACTTTTTATGTTTTTTCGAATCACTCTCGCGGTACTTTGACGTCATCCGCCTGTCGGATCTTTAGGCGCCGCATCAAGTCGAACAAGCCTATTGGGAGTGTCAAAAAGTTAGGCTCTTCTTAACTTTATGCAAATATCAAGCAACAAACACCGGGCGACAGCCAATCACTGTAAACAGTAGGCAAGCCAAGATTATGACTATGTTTCCGACTGCTTGCAAATGGTGGATTCACACACCTCAAAGCAAACGCGCCTCAGCATTGCCTGCGGCACGCTCTGCTGTAGTGGAAATTCACCGTAACTGCTTTTTCTCCGTCGTCTTTGATTTTCAATGCTGTTTTTTCTATGATTGACTTGTTGCACGCCGGTCTGTTGTTGTGGGGACATTGCCACGCCTCTAAACATGACACGGCATAAAACGAAACCTGATTGGTTGCTTTACCTGTCAGTTGGCTACGCGAGACTAAGTAAATGATGACAGAATTTTCATTTTTTTATCACTTTAAATTAGAATATTTGAGTCATTTGTAAAACAATACTTTACAGAGAAACATTACTGGTGTACATCTTGAAACAAAACAATCGCACTGATACATTTTAAGATATGTGAGTGCAAGACGCCTCTAACATTTAAATTAATCTGGGACTACTCTTAAGCCTTGTTCGGGAAACCGCCCCAAAAGAGTGACTAATAATGATTTATGGCAAAAAAAATCACAAATATGGAGATACAAGGTTTCAGAGGGACAGCAGCGATATGATATTGTATAAATATCAATTTGATTATAAAACGTGACAATACAAAATGTAGATAGCTATGCCGGAACCAGACCTGGACCTCCCTAAAAGCAAACTGCTTAGGGCCCCGCCGCCACTAGGGGGCCCCCAAGAGCACAAGAAATTACAGATTTTTTGTGATATATTCATGACACACATCCATTTTGTCACATAGGGCCGTACCCACTATTTTTTCTGTGGTGTGTGTCAAAATTTGTGAAATTACTGACAATACTGACAGTTATTTGTATGAAAAATATAAAACGCCTTAAAGCTGCAGTCTGTAACTTTCTTTGTTATAAAGATGAACACAAAAGCACTTATTTAGGAAGTAAATAACAATCTGTGTTCATGTCTCCTTACCTTAGCCTGTTTCACAATGGTAAGCTTATGTTTGGCATGATATTGAGAAAAATATAAAAGCTAATTCACAATGTTCCAACAAATGCATTTGTTAGCTTTTAGAATGTTGGTCTTTGTTGGTGTTTGCTGGAGTATGTTGGATCATTATGAATTAGCCTTTAGATTAATATTTTAATTTATTTTCAATTGCAATTTTAGGTTTCAAACAGATATGGCAATGCAAAGGTAAATATTATGCTTTACAGCTTCAATCTTGAGAGTACTGACCATCAAAAAAATAAATAAAACTTTCTTGAAAAATTATGCTTTTTGCCCATTATTTAAATGAAAGACCCAGTTAGTACCCTCAGCTTCAGAAGACTCACACTGACCTTCTTCTTAACCAGAGACATGACCCCTATACGCGTGAGGACCGGCTGCCTGCAAAGCCCCTCCCGTGGAACGCCGTCAGCAAATGTTTCCGAACCGTCGGACACCGGCTCACAAAGGTGCCTCATGAAGAGCGACACATACGCCCTGCACAAGAGAGCAAAGAAAACAACAGTCTCTTAATGTTTCTATATCTGTTGTCATTTTCCAAACACAAGTGTTTATGGGTGATGAATTTTGTACTTGAATTCTTTCTCGCTCTTGCCGCGGAGGTCTCGCACGAGCCACTGGCAGGAGAAGGCATCTTGAGCTGGCATCCCCCACCTCATCACAGCATTCAGGAAGGCCTTCCTCTGACGCATATTAAAGCCCAACACCTGACAAACAAACAGACAAGTGAGCACAGGGCCACATTTTTATCATTTTAATCTAATCAGAATTCATATGAAAAACAGGCAGGTTTTTTTGACATAATGAAACTTTAGTTGGGCAATTGTCAAAGCTGGAAAAATGCATCAAGGTTATCTCCAGCTGTATGTCAGTCAGTTTTATTATGAGAGGCTCACATCCAGAGACGCTGTATTTACTGGCCCTGAAAACAACCTTCAGATAAACAAACGCTCGGAAAATACGCTATTAATCACATTAAACTGTGACCATATACATGGACATACTGTTAAAAAAACAGGCAAATCTACAAACATCTATTTAATGAAACTTGCATTTATTTAATGTGCAGCTGACGCATGCCAAAACAAATTAATAATTGAACGTGATACCTCGATGTTGCCACCCACCCTGGCCAACAGGGGGGGCAGCGGTTTATCCTTCTCGTTCCTGAGCTGCCTGCGAGACTGTCTGCGACCTGTAGAGGAGAGAGAAGAGTCAGCCAAGAGATCAGTAGACATGTCCATCTCACTGAGCCAGAATCAGGAAACAGGGTTACAACACAGGAAGGATACATTATCCTGAACAGCTGCACAACATACACTGTGAGCGTGTCTACAGATGAATAGCAAAACCTGACAAAACCACATAACATCCCCATGGGAAAACAAGGGTCATAAATGCGTCAAGTAATGTCTTATATAAATATTGCCATCTAAAACTGTCAAACCCTGTGTTTGATGGGTGAGATTTAGAAGTTACACAATTTTTTTTTAATTTTGATTGTAGATTCTGGGTGGATTTAGTTTAATGTGTTTTGAGGCCGGTCCCACCCTTGTACTTTTGTCCCAGCCCTATCAATTCTAAGGGCTTGTGTAAATTTGTCACGCATTTTGGGAATATTTTGTTGTCTGCCAGCTGGAAGTTGTAAATAACATCACACAGAAAAATAACAACACATCTCTTCTCAACACGCAACATGGTTTGAGATATCATCCATGTCCATGTCATGAATGATACTCAATGTGTTGCGTACTAAAAATAACCCTTTATTTTGTATTCGGAAGAATATGTGAATGATGTGTTTGCAGGTGTGTCCTCACCCTCAGGTCTCTCATCAAAGTCCTCGTCTTCCTCCTCCGAGCCAACAGAGTATTCTGATTGGTTATCTGAAATGTCAGCATGCCACTCTGAAACAACATATACAATCAATGTCACTGCCCTCACACAAACACAAACCACAGTACACTGTTTTTGCTGTAGAGATTGGTGCAAATGTGTCAATACCGCAGAATATTAAACATAAATAAATAATAATCAAATAATGTGAATTTATGTTACATTCAGATACAAGATCATGGTTATACTCAACTCTTGTATAAGTTTGGCCAACCTTTTCAAATAATTAAAGAGGAGACTGCTCTTGTGACTGCTTCATATTTGGATCTGTTCTATATCTCCACTTTTCTAACCATATACATTTCTTTAAACTTTGCTGTCACAAAAAATGATTTAGCGCCACACCAAAACATAGGGCTGCTTAAAAAATGTAAACCAGAAGTCATTTAGCAGATTTTCTGTGCATATATGTATGTCGTGCAGAAGGTAAACCACATCATTATGACCCTGCAGGCAGGCTGCTTGGTATGTGTGAGTACAGTTTATCATTATTATCACTGTTATTATGCAGTCATAAATGCCATCTTAAAACCAAAAATTCCATATTTTTCATTTTCAACGAAAACATTCCTTCATTTTTAACCCTGACATTTTGTTTTTCCTTTGTAGTTGAAAAGGTGGCACACTTCGGCATCCACTGGGTGTTGTGGATGTAGATGTTTTGAGTGCTAAATCCTTGTGGCCGCTGAATTTGACCAGAACAGCAGTGGATACAGTACAGTCTTTATTTCCCTCTCTAACAAAAGTAAAACCGCATTGGAGTGAAATTACCACAAAATGTAATTTTGGAGTTTCAGATGAGAAAATATCATGCCGAGTACAAAATGGATTTATTATAATTAAAGACGAGAGGAAAGGGCACTTCACATTGTGTTGAAAACCTAATTGCCTTTGCATCCACATTTGAAGTCTGGGATTTGAAGTCTGGTTTAAACCTGGGAAAGTTTCAGATTTTTTAAACATTATGACAAAAGATTATCTTATGCACTATTTTAGGTCATTACCCGCACCGAGACATCAACATCTTTGTAGAAAAGGTCTGATTTCTTTGCTTCCACTAGAGAGCAAAGTGCTTTTTAAAGCATTCACTTTAATTCCATGATTATAAGATTATAAATAAGAAACACAAAGTATAACTATTTTTGGACCTAAAGCACACTGTATTTTTTAGAATCTGCACAAACTGACCCATTTGTGTGGTTGAAAATTATACTGGCACGAAAAATGTTTTTCTTGGAAAAAGATATCTAGAGTAGTCTATATAGACTATTGTGAAATATATTAAATGTTAAGACAACAAATAAAACACTATGCCCCTACATTAACAGTATCTGGCAAAAGGCTGGGGTACAGTAAATGGACTTAGTCCAATTCACAGTTGGAATAAAAACATTTTGGCCAATTTTTTTTAATATTCTGTTTATGTAGGATGAGTGGCACGGTACCTTGGTCCTCCTGGGCTGCGTCATTGTAGTTAACCTGCTTGCGGACTCTCTTTCCTTTGCCAAGATTTCGAGCCAGATCTTCCTGCTGCTGTTCGTAGTGATGCCTCAAGAGCTTCTCCCAGTAATCTGGATCCACATTCTCCTCTTGCTTAATGATCTCTCTCTCGATCTCTTCAATCTGGACACGCAGCCATAAACAATTACAAATTAGATAATATCCCAACTGTTTCTCCTAAACACCAAAGACTTTTTCTCAGATTTCATATCGAAAAACACACCAGTAATCGGAAATTGACTCCCATAGAGTTTAAAAAAACGTGGAAGTATTGTGCTTTCATTTGCTTATTTTTGAGCTTTCGAATTTTACGTCTCAACACCCTTTACGTACAGAAAATTATTAGACACTAGTACTTCACCTTAAAATTGGTTAGTGTGTCAGTAGAAAATGTTAGTAAACACTCCTTTTGCCATTATTTGTAATATTCTGGTGGGATTTTTATATGCACAGGGGGTCTGACAACACACAGAGATAGAATGCTTCATAAAAATATGCTTCATAAAGATGCAAACATGCTTTAAGTCTTATTTACGGTTTAGAGTAGTTTTTGGTATCTATCAAATTCATTTGCTGGCCCACTTTTTGATACTCCTCAAGACTTTAATCTCTCTCTCCTACCTTGTCATCTTCTCTGACGGTGTACTGAGCCACTTTGAAGGAGCTCAGATACTCGTTCATGTTCTGCATGTCAGAGTCATCCGTGGCATCCTGGCTGCGGTCCAACAGGCGCTCGATGGCAGCGTTGTCATAGTGAATTACACTGCTGTCTTCATCCTTATTGTCCCCTGCTGAACAAAACCAACAAATGGAAAACCTTATGTAGGTACCATGTGTTGTGACATGTTAAAATGTAAAATGCTGAAAAATAATATTGTTATTTAAAGAAACACTGCTTGAATGAATTACTAAATAATTGATTTATTTCTAGAAATCAATTTATCTTCAGTTTATCAATTCCACCTTCAATCTCATCTTTGAAAAGTTCCTCAGTGCCAAACTTGAGAATGTCGTCCAGCTCTTGTTTGGACATGGATCCTGCTTTCGAGCCCAGACCGGGCCGCACTACTAAGTGCGTAAGCATCATCTTTCTCTTTGCCACTTGAGTGATTCTTTCCTCAACAGACGCTCGAGTCACAAAGCGGTAGATCATCACCTTATTGGCCTGACCTATGCGATGAGCCCGACTGAAGGCCTAAGTGAGAAAAAAGATTCAAGATGTTTTTTAAAAACGTTTAGGTTATGAGTTTCACAATTTCAAGTCTTTCCTCAAACTGTCCACTGGGGGCAAAGTATAGTATACACTAGTGCCATGTGTTGTGTAGTTTTGACACCTGAATGTCGTTGTGAGGATTCCAGTCAGAGTCAAAGATGATAACTGTGTCTGCAGTTGCTAAATTGATGCCCAGACCACCTGCTCGCGTTGAGAGAAGAAAACAAAACTGACACGCCCCCGGAGCTGTGAGATAGACAAAGAAAAACATTTTTATTTTTGACAAAAACTTTATTCAGTCGGTGTAACAAATGACAATATTCTCATGTTAAATTTGGTATAATCTTTTAAATGCTCCATTGCAAAAACCTCTCAATAATTCAAAGATCAGTTGAAAACTATGAAATATGAACTATTCTTTTGTACAGAAGGTTAAATTTCCTTGTTTCTACTGAAGCACACAATATACTATTTGGAACATTTTCATATCATGCTGGGATGGATCAGTAGCTTTTGCACAAACCCGGGAGTCCACCCAATCTCTGAGAAATACTAAACTTCACTTCTTATTGAAGGGCAGTAGAGCTGAATTAAAAACAACACAAAACTAAATAATTTTACTAGAGGTCTTTCGGGCTTTCATAAGCGATAAGCATGCTTTTACCATTGAATCTGTCTATGGCTTCCTGTCGCAGAGCTCCAGTAACGCCTCCATCAATTCGCTCATATTTATAACCCTCATAATCCAGGAAATCCTCCAGCAAATCCAACATCTTGGTCATCTGAGAAAACAATGTGTGTGTGTAAATACAATCTAATAACCCATCACTTTCAGGCCATGTACCACATCTGATCAAATCAGGCCATGCATTTAAAGGAACAGTTCACCCAAAAATGAAAACTATGTTACTTACCCTTAAATTGTTTTAAACCTATATACATTTTGTTGTTCTGCTGAACACAAAAAAGAAGATTGTTTGTAATCAATGGGGCACTACTGACAACTATAAGTAGAAAAATGATCTATTATGGTAGTCAATGGTGCCCCAGAACTGTGTAGTTTCCCACATTCTTTAAAATATCTTCTTTTGGGTTCAGCAGAACAAATAAATTTATACAGGTTTGAAACAATTTAAGGGTGAGTAAATGATGACAGAATTTTCATTTTCGAGTGAACTGTCCCTTCAAATTGTGATGCTTGCAAGTCCGCTAGCATAAAAATCCATCAGATGATTAGACACTGAAAGCTATGTTAAAACTGTAAAAAATTACAAACTAGCGACATAACATTGATGAAACTAAAAATGGCAACCAAAATAAAATATACATTTCAGATGTAGTTAATGTTTTACACTTCCGGAATCATGTGGTTGTTACGATCCCAGTCCCTGTTTCCCCTGTGTTACTGTTCTTTGTAGTTTTTAGTGTTAATTAGTTCCTCCAGCTTGTCTTGTTACCTTGTTAATTTCTATGTATTTAAACCCCAGTGTTTCCTTTGTCTAGTGTGAGTCATTGTACGTTTGTTTCGGTTCCCAGTGTCGTTACTCAGTGCCCTTTGGATTATTTTAGTGTCTTGTTTCTTTGTTCTTTCATTGTTTTGTACTTTGAGTTTTTGTTTATGAAAAATCTGACTGCAAGTTCCGCTGCCTCCCTGCCCAATATTACTCAATGTAACAGTGGTACACCACTTGGGTGCGCTTTAAACCAGGGGTTCCCAAAGTAGGGGTCCCCAGGGGGTCGCAAGGTGACTCCCAGAAATATATTTTTATTATTAGAAATAGCGTATTGTTTCAATAAGTGTAACAAATTATAAAAATATTAGTTAAGTCAAAAATAAAACCATGCAAATAATAAGCCATCAGCCTCGGAAAAGTGCCGCAGTCAGAAAGATCATCGACCTCAGGTACAAAAACAGACTGGCGTTTGCATAAAAAGGACATACATCAGCACTCGAATCAGTTTGATGAAATTTGACCATCTGTAGTAATAGCTCATGTATAACAACAAGTAAAGTAATGAGTAAATTCCTATACAATTATATTATGTTCGACTGTGTTCTTTTGTGTTGTCATTATGCGCATGTTTGGATAGACCTAACAAGTGCATGTGCGCAGTTGAGCGCAACGTTTGTATACTTTAACCACCTCCGAGGATACTGGGGGGGAGTCACTGACACTGTTATTTTGGGGGTCGTGGGCTGAAAAGTTTGAGAACTCCACTGTAATCATATTATCAGTGATTAGCGGTGTAGGTTTGTGAAGAATTTTTGTATGCAGGTGCACACGTGTATATTTGCATGTGTGTACCTGAGAGAACACGAGCACTCGGTGACCCTGTTCTTTCAGTTTTCTGAGCATTTTCTGCAGCAGCATGAGTTTCCCAGAAGACTTTGTGAGAACGACCCCTTCATAAGCTCCGCTTGGTGTCTTAGGAGCTTCCTGTAACACACAAACACACATTTAGACAAACAAACTCCTCATACACATAAGGGTCCAACACTCGCCAAGTGTCAAATTGACATTGGTGCATAAACAAAAATGTTAGTAGATGTCTGCAATTTTACAATGAACTGTAACATAATACATAGCTTTAATTAAAATATAATAACAATAATAATCTAGAGCTCTATAAGCAAACAGTTTAGCCTACTAAAGAAAGAGATGAGAGACTGAGACTGTCTCATCATGAATCGTGTACCCCAAACTTGCTACAAGAGTTTTCTGACATCCATACAACAAACTATTCGCATGACCAGCAGATGGCACTATTTACCACTTCATAAGATAGATTCATGTAAAAGGGACAGTGTACCCAAAAATAAAATTCTGTCATCATTTACTCACCCTCAAAATGTTCAGAATCTGCATAAATATTTTTGTTCTGATGAACACAGAAAAAGATATTTGATAGAATATTTGTAACCAAACAGCTCTTGGCCACCATTTACTACCATAGTAGGAAAAAATACAATGGTAGTCACATTTAGTCATTTAGCAGACGCTTTTTATTACAAGTCACAAGACCTGTTTGCTTTCCTACAATTTTCAAAATGTCTTCCTTTGTGTTCAACACAATTTTCCTACTATGGTAGTCAATGGTGGCCAAGAACTGTTTTGTTATGAGCATTCTTCCAAATATCTTCCTGTGTTTTTATCAGAACAAAGAAATTTATACAGATCTGAGAACTCAAGGGTGAGTAAATGATGACAGAATTTTTATTTTTGGGGGAACCGTTCCTTTAAGGCAACTGTTCTTACGGCAGAGGCGACGGGGAAGAGGTAGGGATGGTTGCAGCACTTCTTCAGGTCCATCATTATGTTGAGCAGAGACACCTGGTTCCCTCCTCCCTTTGAGTTTAGCGCCTCAAAGTTGCGCGTCAGGATAAATTTGTAGTATTTTCTGTTTAAGAGCATAAAGACTCCAGTTTCTCATCTTGTTTTCCAAAACAAGAATTCTTTGTCTATCATTTTCCTGCTATATATCACAGTGTTTCTCAGCTGCTTGGTTGCAGATGTGCTCATTTTAAACATTTGATACAAATACACCTGTCACAGTAGAAGCCTTTTTTGGTAGATACTAACATGGACAGATTTTCTGATTATCCTTAAAACTAAGCAAGTTAAACAGCACGGTTTCTTTTCAACACATTTTTATGTTTTGTCATGGATATTATAGTGTATAGTGTAGATTATTACATTTTGATTTTGGACATTTTGGTACAATTTACCGTTCATTTTTGTAAATATTTGTACTTCTGTACAATAAACAATTCTGTTGCTGAGCTGGGTCGCCTTGATCCAAAATGTAGATTTCTAGGCACCAAAGCAAAACCAGCTGAGAACCAATAATATATAATAACAGTTTATATCAGAGAACAAAAAAATTTAATTCAAAAACATTGACTTAACATATCGCTGCTGTCCTTCTGAAACCTTGTATCTACATATCTCGTGATTTAAATTTTTTTGCCATAAATCATTATTATTAGTTACCCTTTATGCTTGTTAATGGGTTTTGCAAATATCTAACCAATAAAAGTGCTTGTCAACTTTGACAGCACAGAAGTAATCATTTAAAAAATACAGTGATTTTCCATTTCCTGAAAAACAGCGAATTTGGACATACAAGCTTTTAGAAGGACAGCGACGATATGCAAAAATAAAATCAGAATTGTAAATGAAGTGACTGTGGGAGTGATATATATGTAGTGGCTCTCACTTTTGCATGGGGCTGAGCTCAACTCGTACGATCAGCTCAGTTTTGGCTGGCATGTTCTTAAACACGTCAGCTTTGAGTCTCCGCAGCATGTGTGGTCCAAGCAGGTCGTGCAGTTTCTTAATCTGGTCCTCTTTAGAGATGTCAGCAAACTCCTCTAGAAAACCCTCGAGATTACTGACCACAGAAACACATTAATGAGAATAACTGTTAGTATTTGTGCATTCATTTGTGCATCCGTCAGCTGTGTGCTTAGGCGTATGGCTGTGCATTTGGTCGTACTTGAAACGGTTGGGCGTGAGGAAGTTAAGCAGGTGGAAAAGCTCCTCCAGGTTGTTCTGCAGTGGAGTTCCTGTCAGCAGCAGTTTATGGTCAATCTTGTAATCATTTAGCCTCCTGAAAAACTAACACACCATAACGATTTTGGTTATTCAGCATTTAAAAAAAATGAATGTACGAAAATGTAGTTTAAATTCAATTTCCTTTTACAATGATAAATCAGAATTAAAGGGATTGTTCACCGAAAAATGAAAATTCTGTCATGAATTACTCATCCTCAAGTTGTTCCAAACCTGTTTAATTTAATTTTGTTTGGTTGACCACAAAGAAAGATATGTGGAAATATGTTTGCAACTGAGATTTCTGGGGCACCATTGACTGCCATAGTAGAAAAAATATGTATGATTTTTTTGTTCTGTTAAACAGGTCTGCAACTACTTGAGGTTGAGTAATTCATTAAAAGAATTTTCATTTTTGGGTGGAGTATCCCATTGAAGACCATAAACACTTATAACAGATACACTTATCTTACCTTGGACTGGTTGTTTTTGAGGCGGTGAGCTTCATCCACCACCAGACAGGCCCAGTCGATGGACTTGAGAACATTCTGGTCTATGGTTACCAGCTCATATGATGTCAGCAACACATGGAACTTAATGGGAGCTTCTCTCTGGATACATATACAGATGGATGGACACAGAGAAATGGTTATAGTAAAAGTTATTAATCCAAAACCAAAGCCATAATGAAAAGGTCTTTTCTGTCTCCCTCTCCTTTCGACATGTTTTCCACCTTAAAATGATACTTCACCCAAAAATGAAAATTCTGTCATCACTTACTCACTGTGATGAACACAGAGAAAGATATTTGTAAAAATGCTTATAACCAAACACATCTCAACACCCATTGACTACCATAGTAGGAAAAATTACTTAATCTTTTTTTTGTTCTGTTGAACACAAAAGAAGACATTTTGAAGAATGTAGGACACCAAACAGTTCTGGGGCACTTTTGACTACCATTATTTTTTTCCTACTATGGTAGTCAATGGGTGTTGAGAAATGTTTGGTTAAAAGCATTATTCCAAATATCTTTCTCTGTGTTCATCAGAACAAAGAAATTTATACACACTTGGAACAACTCGAAGGTGAGTAAATGATGACAGAATTTTCATTTTTGGGTGAAGTATCCCTTTAATGTCTTTTCTTTCACCTCTCCAATCACCATTTATTCCCTCCATTCCATAGTTTCTCTGGTCCTCACCCGTAATTTGAAGGCCTTCTTTCCTCCCTTCACCGCAGTGTCATCAAAGCTGAACTCGTTCTCACGGATGATGGCTCGACTATCTTTGTCTCCAGTGTAGGTAACCACGTAAAAGTCAGGAGCCCACATCTCAAACTCCCTCTCCCAGTTAATGATTGTGGAGAGCGGTGCGCTCACCAGGAACGGCCCTTTGGTGTGACCCTGACGAGGAAATTTGCAACACATGCTTGCTTACACATTGAAATGTTTATTTTATTTTTTTAACTAGTCTAACAGTTTATTAGTAATTTTTTTTTTTCAAAGTGACTAGTGCTAAGTGATTTAAAGAACAGGTCAGCACAGACAAATACAGACCTCTTTAAACAGTGAATAGAGAAAGACGATGGTCTGGATGGTCTTGCCCAAACCCATTTCATCAGCCAGGATGGTGTCTGTGCCTTGAGCCCAGGAAAAGCGTAGCCAGTTCAGACCCTCCAGCTGATACAGGTGCAGCGTTCCTCCTGTTTCTGTCACAAAGTCTGGCTGCTCCTCATATTTAATAGTCGGCTGGAGGAACAGAGGAAGAAAGAGAAGAAAAGAAAAGACCTACATGTCACCTAAGAACTTTGACAGTTAGCTGAGACAGTTTGAGAAACCTATAGTTTAGGCGATGAATACACAGAATGAAGGAATAGTATTAAAGACAGGAAAAAATGAACCCTCACATCATTAACTGGTGTGCCTGGAGCTTCATCATTCTCCTCTCTCCTCCTCATCTTCCTCTGTTTTTCTGGGTCTTCCTTCATCACTTCCTCCCTGTGAGGACAAAAAGTTAATATGAACATTTCCATGCACATCTCACAATATAATATATTATTTTTACCCTTTTTATTTTTTATAAAATAAAACAAAAACTGATACCTTTAAAGGGGTCATATGGGTTTTTCTGTGTTTTTGGTGTGTTATAAGTTGCCCATGCATGTATTAGACACGTAAAATTGCACAAATGAAAGTGTGGGAACAAAAGATGCATTCTATCTAAAAGCGAATGCTCAAGCAGACTTGCCTGAAACGCCTCGTGTAACCACACCCTGGCGAATCTACGTAAATTCGTAACATGATTTGACTAAGACCGCCCAAATCTACACGTAGTTAATGTGGGCGTAATTGTAAATCTCATTGTATCGTCTGTCAGTACAATTGCTTTGGAACCTGATGTTCCGAATATGGTAAGAGGCGTTACATTTCCATGAAATGCTTGCAGTATTTGACCAATCACTACGCACTGGTGAACTGGCCAATCATAGCACACCTCGCTTTTCAGAGCGATGAGCTTTGTAAAAAATCAGCGCGTTTCAGAGAGGCGGGGCAAAGAGGGGATACAAACATGCACGGTATGTGGAAAATACAACGTTTTTTAAACTTTAAATGGTGTTTACACATTGAGTTACATCTAAAACAATCAATAATATTTGTTTTAGCCGTGCAATATGACTCCTTTAAATACATATTATTATTAGATATCTCTGTAATGACTAATGCATGGCATAATACATGGTGGACATGTATTATGGAAACAAGTAATTGCATTGAACTACTAAACAAAAAATTGTGCACATTAAAGCACCTATTAGTAAATAAGATTAAGTAAATAAATAAATTAGTAAATAAGATTGTGTTTTTATGTTATTGCATTCAGCATTCTGCTTAAGATTCACTTTTGTTGTATCAAGAGGAGCATGGCCATTCTACATTAAATAATACATTTCCCTCTTATCATCTTGATACAACACCCCAGGGGAGGCTTGAACTCTCAGCTATGTACTGCCTTACAAGAAAGACTCACTCAATGATTGCACCATCAGAACCACTGTTCCCATACCTTCACTGAATTTAATCTTACTAGATCAACTTTTGACATGGTTGAATTTTTTAGTTTGTTAAAAGTGTTCATCTTATATATTTTGGTTATAAAAAATGTAACTGCTTGTGTAAACTAGGTGAGTAATATCACAATATCGATTAAATTAATAGAATCGAATGGTAATCGTATGGCAAAACATTCCGAGGTATCTGCAAATATCGCATCTCAAAAATCGATATTGCATCGTGATGAACTGTCCGATTCACACCCGGATTCAATACTATAAACATTTGCTCCAGGTGAGTCTCGAACTCACAACCTCAACATTGCCCTGTTATGTGCTGCCTTATAAGAAAACGCACTGCCCGATTGCACCACTGGAGCAGTTGCTAATGTTGAAGATTACACATCTTAAATTGCATAGAGAATCCTTTAGTTGCAAAGAGAATCAGAAATTACATTTTACTGGATTGAAGCTTACTATGTGAAATTTTTACATAGTGCTGCTTTTATCACTATCTTAAGACAATGCCCAAAGTCTCATTATCGTAACTCTCATTATCGCTACTCTCATTATCACTGGATTGAATTTTACTACAATAAATGACTTAGTAGAACGTTTCTCATCATCGTAAACGTTTGCTCCAGATGATGCTCGAACTCACAACCTCAGCATTCCCCTGCAACGTACTTAATTACTAGTTACTAATTACATATTCAATAGTGTAATTACAGTAGATTACTGTACAAATGACTCATCCAAAATGTATTTAATTACTTATTACTAATTACTTTCTATATCTTACCTTGATTAGGTAAGTGATTCAAGGATAGACATGAAACGACTCTTTTAATTCATTCAAATAAATATTTGAAACTACATAATGTATTCTTATTAACTGACCAAAGTATTACAAATGTGAAGACACATTAAAGGTGTCATGGATTAAGACATCAATTTTAATCCAAGCTTTTGTTATATAGGAGGTAATCATATTCAAGCGGACATCCTGTTAGTGTCATAACTGAAAACACCCTTGTTACTGAAATTACAATTTTTATTGACACCAGGGCCAGCGAACGCCAGGTCCTGGAATGCACCTATCTATGTCATAGATAGGTTGAACTCCGCCTCCACAAAAGAATATCAACGACTACTTCTCTAGCCCCGCCCACTGGTTCGCGCATGACAGTTCTGATTCACACAAATTACGCGGAACCAGATAGAGCCAGCAAGCAATAAACATGTCGTTAAAGATCTCAAAATATTGTGCAGTGCCTGGTTGTGGAAGAACACAGTCGCTGCATAACCTTCCTTCAGATTCCGACATTAGTAATGCGTGGTTGAAGTTTATTTTTAAAGACGTTCCAGCTAACGTGGGTAAAACATTGAGCGTTTGTTCGCTTCATTTCACCGCAGATTCCTTTGTGAACAAGGCCCAGGTCGACGCTGGATTTGCGGAGAGACTTCAATAGCCGGGTTTCCATCCAAAGTTGCGAATTTAGCTTATGCGCAAAATTGGAATATCGCATAAAACATTTTCGAATAAGCACCGTTTCCATCCAAATAGTCAACCGTCACTGCCTAATAAACTGGCACTAAATATCAGTAAGAAAAGTAAGAGAAGCCACTGAATATAATGATTTTCATATAGAATAATACTTGCGCAAGCAGACGATTACGAAACACAATAAATGCAGTGCTTTTGTGGATGCCTGCTGTTTGGGAAACACAGTCGTGACAGTTCTAAGAGGCAATTACAGAAATATTGATGACTTTGCTCAGGCATTTAAGAATGACCATAACAACATTTCTGATGCTGTGTAACAAGATCAGTTCTCTGTTTAGTCAGATTACGCCGTCTCAGAGTGCAATTACGTGACTTTATTTTGGAGGAATTTATTCGGCAAATGCGTTTCCATCTGTCATTATTCGCATTAACCCTTTTCGCAAAAGTGAAAAACCACCTCAAGCGAGCGTAAAAACTTTTTGCGAATTAAGGGTTATTAATTCGAAATTTGGCGTTTCCATCACTCGTTTCTGATGCGAAACTTCAAAATGCGAATAAAACCAGAGTGATGGAAACCCGCTTAGTGAGGCACGCCCTTTAAAGCTGAGTGTTTGTCAAGCTGGCCTCAAAACCCGGGTAGAAAATAGCCTATTACTTATTGATTTTGATGTTTTTCAATGTAAAAACCATGCGAACGTCATAAGTAGACCCCATACAACAGTATAAAACAATAAAAAAGGCAAGTTCATGACACCTTTAAAGCATGCATTTTAAAGTTAGACTTGCACACACATATACTGTATTACACACAGTATTTACTTTAATTACATCAGAAGTAACTGTAATTCAATTACAGAAAAATTTGAGTAATCCCTTACTTTACTTTTTCAAGGGAAAAATAATGAAATCACAGTAACTAATTACTTAGTAACTAGTTACACCCAACACTGCTTATAAGTACAGCACACTGACCGATTGCCCCACTGGAGCCGTTGTGTGAAGTTGCAAAGAGAATAACAAGGTCGGTCTAAATGGATTGAAGCTTACTATGTTAAATTGTGACAGTGGTGAATTTCTCGCTATCTCAAGACAATGTCCAGAGGGATAGTCTCATTATCACTGGATTTAAATTTACCAGATAAAATGACTGTGTAGAAAGTCTTTCATTATAATAAAGCTATGCTCCAGGTGAGACTCGAATGCACAACCTCAGCATTGCCATGCTACGCACCGCCTTATAAGTACCGCGCGCTGACCGATTGCACCACTGGAGCTGTTTCACATACTGACGATTGCAGATCTTAATTTAACTTCTGTCAAACTGGATTAAAGGTTAGTATGCTAAATTTTGACATAGTGGTGTGCTTTTCGATATCTCATAACAATGTCCAAAGAGAAACTCGAAGTGTCATTATCGCTGGATTGAATGTTACTAGATTAACGTTTGAAAGTGTACAAAGTTCTCCATTATCATAAACATTTGCTCCACGTGAGTCTCAAACTCACAACCTCGGCATTGCCCTGCTACGTACTTATAAGTACAACGTTTGATAGTGTATAAAGTTCTCCATTATCATAAACATTTGCTCCAGGTGAGACTCGATCTCACCACCTCGGCATTGCCCTGCTACGTACTGCCTTATAAGTACCGCGCGCTGACCGATTGCACCACTGGAGCTGTTCTGTGCATTGAAGATTACAGATTTTAACATAACTTCTAACTGGATTAAAGGTTAGTATGCTAAATTTTGACAGTGGTGTGCTTTTCGCTATCTCAAGACAATGTCCAAAGGGAAGCTCGAAATGTCATTATCGCTGGATTGAATGTTACTAGATTAACGTTTGAAAGTGTATAAAGCTCTCCATTATCATAAACATTTGCTCCAGGTGAGGCTCGAACTCACAACCTCGGCATTGTCCTGTTATGTACTGCCTTAAAAGTACCGTGCTCTGACCGATTGCACGATTGGAGCTGTTTCACATACTGAAGATTGCAGATCATAATTTAATTTCCGACTAACTGGATTAAAGGTTAGTATGCTAAATTTTGACATAGTGGTGTGCTTTTCAATATCTCAAAACAATGTGCAAATGGAAGCTCGATGTGTCACTATCACTGGATTGAATTTTACTAGATTAACGTTTGATAGTGTATAAAGTTCTCCATTATCGTAAACATTTGCTCCAGGTGAGGCTCGAACTCACAACCTCGGCATAGCCCTGCTATGTACTGGCTTATAAGTACCGCGCGCTGACCAATTGCGCCACTGGAGCTGTTGCCTGCACTGAAGATTACAGATTTTAATTTAACTTCTAACTAACTGGATTAAAGGTTAGTATGCTAAATTTTGACATAGTGGTGTGCTTTTCAATATCTCAAAACAATGTGCAAATGGAAGCTCGGTGTGTCACTATCGCTGGATTGAATCTTACTACATTAACGTTTGATAGTGTATAAAGTTCTCCATTATCATAAACATTTGCTCCAGGTGAGGCTCGAACTCACAACCTCGGCATAGCCTTGCAATGTACTGCCTTATAAGTACTGTGCACTGACCGATTGCACCATTGGAGCTGTTCTATGCATTGAAGATTACATATTTTAACATAACTTCTGTCTAACTGGATTAAAGGTTAGTATGCTAAATTTTGACATAGTGGTGTGCTTTACGCTATCTCAAGACAATGTCCAAAAGGAAGCTCACAGTGTCATTATCGCTGGATTGAACATTACTAGATTAACTTTTGAAAGTGTATAAAGTTCTCCATTATCATAAACAGTTGCTGCAGGTGAGTCTCGAACTCACAACCTCAACATTGCCCTGCTACGTAACTCCTTATAAGCACTGCACGCTGAACGATTGCGCCACTGGAGATGTTGCATGCACTAAAGATTACAGATTTTAACTTAACTTCTGACTAACTGATTAAAGATTAGTATGCTAAATTTTGACATAGTAGTGTGCTTTTCGATATCTCAAAACAATGTGCAAATGGAAGCTCGAAGTTTCACTATCGCTGGATTGAATTTTACTACATTAACGTTTGATAGTGTATAAAGTTCTCCATTATCATAAACATTTGCTCCAGGTGAGGCTCGAACTCACAACCTCGGCATTGCCCTGCTACGTACTGCCTTATAAGCACCGTGCGCTGACCAATTGCGCCACTAGAGCTGTTTCACATATTGACGATTGCAGATCTTAATTTAACTTCTGTCAAACTGGAGTAAAGGATAGTACGCAAAATTTAGACATAGTGGTGTGCTTTTCGCTATCTCAAGACAATGTCCAAAGGGAAGCTCGAAGTGTCATTATCGCTGGATTGAATGTTACTAGATTAACGTTTGACAGTGTATAAAGTTCTCCATTATCATAAACATTTGCTCTAGGTGAGTCTCGAACTCATAACCTCGGCATCGCCGTGCTACGTAATGGCTTATAAGTACACCGAGCTGAACGATTGCGCTACTGGAGCTGTTGTGTGTGCTGAAGATTACAGTTCTTAAAATGCAAAGAGAAATCTCTAGTTTCATTAAGAATCACAAATTCTGTATTGAAGCTTACTACGTTACATTTTTTACATAGGGGTGCATTTTTCGCTATTTTAAGACAATGTCCAGAGGGAGGCTTGAAGTCCCATTATCATAAATCTCATTACAACTAAATAAAATCTCAATAGATTAACTGACTAGAAGGTTTTTCATTATCATAAAGCTATGCTGCAGACCTCAGCATTGCCCTGTTACGTACTGACTTATAAGTACCATGTGCAGACAGATTGCAACGCTGGAGCTACTGCCAGTCTTGAACATTACAGATCTTAAATTTCATAGAAAATCTGAAGTTGCATAAAAATTCCTATAGTTGCATAGAGAATGAAGCACAGGGTCGTTGTATAAACTATTGCCTACACCTCATAAGCGACACAAAAGAACACAAGTGTACATATACGATTCTTTAACGTCGTTTTCATTTTTTGCTAATATTTTAAAATAAAATTCTCTGAGGAAACAAAGCATTGTGACAGCTGATATACAAAGTATATATGTATGACAGCACCTGTGTCTCCAGTAAGCAGCTTTGTATGCACCAAATTCAGGGATGTCCAGATCGTCTCTCTCCCAAGTGCACTGGTCATAGGTCAGATCTCTCCATTTAACTAGATAGTGGTAGTTCCCCTTTTTATCCACGCTGCGTACACATACAAACAGACACACACACTTTAATATGCTGAAAGTGAAAAGTATAATATGGTAACTTAACACACAGAACACAAATACACCTGTGATTGATTATTCTGTGCACCATCATCCATTCAGGTTTGATTCCATAGCGATAATATTTCTCTTCCAGGATGGCATATTGAGGGTCTTTGGCCCTCCGCTTCTCACTCTTCCCAGAATCCTCCTCTCCTCCAGAGCCATAGTCTAGACTGGGCGGCTCATCCATGTCTGTTTTCCTCTGATAGTTCCGGAACATCACAGAGTGAAAGATCTCGAGCTGAGAGACAGAAGAATGATAAGTCTCAGGCACCATCTTCTTGTGTGTCATCTTGTATGTCACAACTGTCTCACCTGTAGCTCTGTAATCCAGGTACAGTGCCAATAAGACTGTCCTGCTAGCTTTACGAAAAACTCTCTTTCTGGACGGCCCGTCATAGGTGGAGGGGGCGGGGCATCAGGTGGTGCGTCTGGGGGTGGTGGGACAGGAACTGGAGGTGGGGGTTCACCCCATTGCCAGTGGAGAATTTTTTGCACTCGTCCTTTGATTGTTGGACACTGATATACAAACAACAGAGGAGAAACACATTATTAAATTCAATTCCAAAATCAAAATTCAATTCCACATACAGTATATATGCACAGTAACACATGAAACCAGTTCTGTTGATCGAGAATTATTCACAGTGCAGCGTGGACACAACCACTCTCCATTAGGGATTTCCGGCAGTGGCGGGTTAAGGCAGTGAATGTGATAGGACGACGGACAGGAGTCACAGCACAGGAGCTCTCCTCCATCTTTACAAACGCGACAGAACTCCATGTGATCATCCTCCTCTTCCTCTCCACCCAGCCCCACCTCCACATCTCTGACATCATCACATTCCTCCTCAAAGTCCTCAAAGTCTTCCTCCTTTGCCTCCCACTGGATCCCTTCTTTCTCCTGAAAAACATCCGGTTTCATCACACTCAGAACACTTCTTGTTTAATTTAGCCCGTCATTTTAAAATCAATCTGTTATTCTGAAACATAGTAGGTTTGGAAAGACTCACACAGTGAGGACAGCTCCACTTGCCCTCGGGGGCTTTTTCCAGCTCAGGCTCCAGGCACACCAGGTGGTACGCTCGAGGACAGGTGTCACACAGAATGATCTCCCCTCCCTGCTGACATACCTCGCAGTAGTCCTGATGGTCCGTCTCATAGCCATCAGCATCCTCATCTCCTAGCACTGACATAGAGAGACAGAGAGTAAGTTCCTACCAACACGGCCAAATTTATTTTAAATCGATACAGTTCTTGTAGACACAGATCCAATACAATGATAAGAAAGAATATTCTCACCTTTTTTCTTCTTCTTGGCAGGACGACCCCTCTTGTTCTTCTTCACCCGTCCCGAGCTGTCAGAGCGCACTGAGGAACTGTGAACGCTGGAGTTCTCCTGTTCAGAATCGTCATCGTCCACCTCCTCGCTCTGCATTACAACCATGCACAATGAAACACAGTCACTAAACCACACACACATTCTCGCGTGCGTGCATTACACACAAATGCTTCATCTCACCGAGCTGCTCTTCTTCCTCTTGTTGCCCAATGCGCCCAGTTTGATGCGGAGAGGAGCCATTTTCTTAGGTTTGGGCTTCTTCTTGTCGGAGACACGAGGACTTTTACTGCGTTTTTTGAAGCCAGGGCCTATCGAAATGAATGAGGAAAGATTACAAACAGAACACTACACAACAGGCAAGTAGATAGTCAGTAAGCATGAACAGTAAATAAATGAAGGGCAGGGAGCGCTTTCCTCTTTTTTGTGTTAATATTTTTGCTTGATTTATATAAAGAACACGATACCGTTGAAAAACTTCATTTTTACATCTTTTTTTTATATTGAATTGACACTAAATTACCATTATTTTTGTCATCTACCATGTCTTTAGAAAGTGATAAATCTGTACAAATCCTGTCCTGAAATTCAACTCAAATGTATTTCACAATTTTGTGTTCCTGCAAAGCAACTTTACAGAATATACATGGGAGACGTGGGAAAGAAATGGGAACTCATTTGGGAAAATGAGGAAACATTATAAATAACAGAATACATGGCATTATTGCCTGTAGGATTGTAAACTCTCACAACTGCCCACCCAGCCTGACCCTCACCTTTTCCCTCTTTGGTCTTGGCCTTGCGAAGTGGTGGTGGCTGAGGAGGAGGTTCAGGGGATGCTATTGCTGCGGAGACCTGCTCTGCAACGGCTGCGGCGGCGGCAGCAGCAGCGGCAGCGACGGCTGCTGCCGAACCTTTAAATGGGTTATTAGAGCTAAACTCCCGCCATTTGGCCCCCAGAATGGTCATCATCTTAGACATGGGGATTTTAGGGTTCTTCTTAGCAATCATCGGTCTGTGAATGTATAAGATGGTTTTGTTAAATAAATATGAACAAATACAGTAACATGGTCATCTAATGCAATTACAGTTTGTAACTACTTCACAGCTTATCTACAAAAACGGGACAAAACTACAATCACCTCCCTAATGCCACATGTGAAGCCTTTGTAGAAACTATACAGAAAAAGTGAATTT
Organism: Triplophysa rosa; assembly: GCF_024868665.1. Classification (NCBI taxonomy): domain Eukaryota; kingdom Metazoa; phylum Chordata; class Actinopteri; order Cypriniformes; family Nemacheilidae; genus Triplophysa; species Triplophysa rosa. Next base: position 9,633,907 of record NC_079890.1, read on the forward strand.
AATTTAGAGACTAATAAAACTCTGCTGCAGGTCAGTACCTCATGAACTGGCTGAAGGCTTTGTAGTTGGTTAGTGTTCTATAATCCTCCTCTGTGAATGTGTGATCAACATTTTCTAGACCCCATTCTTTAGCCAGCTGGGCCGATGTCTTCAGCTCTATTGGCTGTAAGAGAGAATTCATCACACAGCGGTCACAATATAAATGGATGATAAACATCTGGGCACATCTGGGCTGTAAATTCAATCACTGGATCAGTAATTATGTGCGCAGCGCAGCAAACGCACAGACAATATTTTCACAGACAGCAGCTAGAAAGACCATGACTTTTTTATTACTTAAGTTCTGGGTGCAAGTAAAAACGGAACCTCTGATGATGATGTGTTTGTAAATGTGTGTGTGGCTTGTTTTCCTGCTAACACCTTGCATCTTGCTAGGGAAAGAATGAATAAACTCGTTGTGTTGTTTGACAGTTTGAAGGTTTCATTAGAATAGAATAGAATAGACTAGACTAGATTAGAATAGAATAGAATAGAATAGAATAGAATAGAATATGAATAATTGACGACGGGCCGTCTATTATTCCGCTTATACCACGGTTACCTTACCACAAGACACTGTTCAAATGTTTAATTTCAATGTTTGGCATGTTATCGTCTTTAAAATACTGTTGATGGTAGGACTACTTTCTTGCGCATCTCATTTAGAGCGAACGGACTGCGAAGCTTGAGCCACGTGGTGGGTGTAAGTGAGTGAGTGAGAGAGCGAGATATCGCGCGCACACCTGCGTGTTTGCGGTAATGTGACAGAAAAGCCAGTGATTATTATTATTATTACAGTGAAATTATGTATTCCTCGTATTGTTTCTATCTTCAGCAGTAAAAAAATCACGCAAACATTTGAAAGAGTAGGTCTATCAAAATATATTTGTTATCAGTTATAAGCAGCTTGAAGAGGAAAACGAACCAGTAGGCTATCAGTGTTTATTAATGCATTTTGTTTTTCTATTTAGTTATTTTATTTATTCGATTTCAGTATATGTATTTCTTGTTTTTGAAATGCTTTGTTTATTGAAACGAAACTGCACACGTTTCTATTAACAGTAAAGTTTGACATTATAAACGTCAGATCAAGAGCAGGGTGCTGTGTGCGGTGATGGCCTGTAGGCTACACTATAGAGAATGTGAAGCAGACATCACGCCCTATATTGCGGTGACGCCGCCATCTTGGGAGGATAATACTCCACTGCAATTATTGTTTAAATATGTACCGTTACTTGTTTAGTTTGAGAAATCGAAAGTGAAATTACCACGGGCTTTTCCTGAACGACTCTGCGTAATGCTATTGGAATTTTTTAACACAGCACGATCGACCTACCATAGTTATATTTACTAATCAAACAAGAAAAACAAAACACTGCATTGAAAGCACTAACAGCCATCCTCCCAAGATGGCGCAACATTCAACGTGGAGTCACGTCGATTAACAAGCTCTATACCTGTCTGTTGTTCAAACTTGGCGAAGTGATATGGAACAGTAATGCGGTCAGCAGACCTGGAACACCTTCATAGGTGTGCATTTAACTGAATGTTTGTCAACCAATCAGATTGAAGCATTCAACAGTAGTTATAGTTTTATATAGTTTAATAGTTTTATTGTCATCATACAGCTGTACAACGAAATTTAAGCTCTGTCTGTACACATAATAACACTGTACATATACACTGTGTCAGTCATACAGTATTTAGTAACGTCCTGTGATGTCAGCATGTATTGTTTTTATTTAAAAAGATTGTTAATTGTTGCACTTGTAATGTTTTATGTACCAACTGTTGAGGTCTGTAAGTGTTATTTCTCAGCCGTGTTCATGTGATGAGCAATCATGTGATGTTGAGCAAAGCTGAATAGCACATTGCCCTCAATGATGCATTTGTATCATGGAAAACATAAGTGAAAGCACATTATATTGAACAGCACAAAAACATGCAAATAAAGAAAACACATTGTATATAACAGGTTTTTAGGTTAAACTTAAGAAATATTTAGGTCATTTATACACTGAAAACAACTGAGATCTGTGAAGTACAGCCTTACTGTACCTTTGTGGTCTCTTCATGTGTGCTGTCCTCATCGTCCTTCTTCTTTTTCTTGGTTTTCTTCTCTTTTTTGTCCTTGTGTTTCTTCTTCTTTTTCTTCTCTCCTCCATAATCGCTGGCAGCACTGTCAGAGTTCACGCCATAGTCAACCTCTGAGTCTCTTTCTATGTCACTCTCCTGAGAAAGAGTGCAGAAACATTACATCTGACTTTTTAAGTATTTGGAAATTGCATTAATTCAAAGGGTAGCAACAGCCACGTACAATTTTTTTGCGCTTTCTCGCTTTGGCCATCTTGCCTTCCTTCTCTTTGTCTTTCTTCTTTGTTTCTTTCTTTTTCTTGGGGCCTCGTTTCTTTTTTCCCAGACTGTCCCTGTCTGATATGCCACAGACATCGTCTCCATCATCTAAATGAGAGAATAGTGGGTAATGGAAAATTGGGAGAAATAATAAAAAGAATGTTATCATAATTTTATCCAAACCCTTTGAGGTGTAATTTCTCACTACAAATATTGAAGAGCAGCAACACTGCAGAACATCATGGGGGTGCAGAGACATCTCACAGAAAGTAAAACTCATTTCACTTTTGACTTCAGCAAAGCGGCAAGATTTAATTAATTAATCTTCCAAACATGATTATGGAGATGACCTAATTAGGACAGCTACAGCTCATATGAAAAGCTTACTGGGCGATTTACTTTAAAACGACGATAAATAATGTATGCAGTACTCCAAAAACAGAGAATGTTAGGTCACTGTGCAAGCAGAAGAAATTAAAGTATTTTAAGGTAGTACTATTAAAGAATTAAACTATTACAGAATAGTTTTATGTGGTATGCCATTTCATCTTTCACAAAAATGGTCAAAATAATTTTCACTGTATTCTGGTGCAATTTATATTTATGTGTTCTATTTATACTGCATATTATCATGAAACCTACATATGTTTTTCAAGCAACCTATTTTTAATGTGGTACCAACTAAATTACCTGGTTTTATTTTATTTAGCTTGAACGTATTATTTAAATATAGTATTAAATGTATTAGACCGGGGAAAGTAAGTTCTAAGGGTCAAAAAGAAATAGCTCTTTAAGGTAACAACAGCCCGTATTTACTTCTACTGTGCTTTTTATTAAAATAATTATACATAATTGGTACAGTCTGTATGGGTATGTTGTCGCTGTATAACACATTATATGTAGCTATATCATCATATTCAATGTAATAATATTTTTGTAGACTATAAAAATCTCCAAATTATGTATCAGACTGAATAACCACACTGTAAAAATGTTTTTCCTGTGCTTATCAAAATAAGATCCAAAAAAACCATTCAATAGGACTGCATCAATGTGAGTACATTGCAGACTACAGCAACAACAGTCTTTTAAGTTCAGATAAGGTGAAAATGTCTACTTGTAATCCACTTATTATAGCGTGAATAACCAGGGACCATAAAGCATGTGAATATTTTGTCTTTAACATATAACGTTATCAGCACATGGTGTGTGAATCGCTGCACGTAACGCACGTTTGTTGCTATCGCCATTGCGCTATGATTAATGAATTGGATTTTATGTTTCTTTGTTGCTGCTGCGCATCGAGAGCACGGGCGGACAGAATTTTCCCTAGCTCGTGCAGCCAAGGGCGGCAGCAGCTTGCACTTGGGGCTCGGTGACTGAGAGGCCCCGAGCCGAGCCGATGCATCCGCAGCCATGAACTCGTGCACCTGGGGAGCAGACCACCAGATGAACCGCAGATGAGGGTCGCCAGGGGAAGAAAGGACGCGCATGCTAATTGGTTTACGGGCGCTGTGGGAATCCAGGAGACACCAGTTACGCGCTCATGGGGTCCTAAATGACCACAAACAAATATAACTTCCATCAATTTACACTGTCTGATCTTTTTAGGACATGTGTAGGTTTGAAAAAGTTAGATTTCACTTTATTTTTTAATCTTAATGTATGGATCATCATTCCTCATAAAATGTAAAATATGTACGCAGCCTCAAAACTTGAATGATTGCACAGTGTATACAAACTCTGCAAACTTTGTCCCACCAAACCAAAGACAAATTTCGCACTAAACAAAGATTCAAAAACAAACGTTTTGTTTATCGGTTGATTATGTCACAAGCATACATAATAATTGTCCGTGTTATTTACATACTTTCCCTCAGGGCCGATGAGTGTACGGACTGGCATGTTGCAGGGTGACGGCATCAACAGTCACAGATGTCTTGCATGAACAGGGCGACAGTGGGTCGGGTTAAGTTTATTTACATTCTGTCACAATACCCTCAATCAAGCGCTCACGCCTCTTGTGACCCGCAACGGTTCTGCGTTTATATAAAAGCGTTGAACTTTGAGGATTAATATTATTATTCAGGCACCCTTTATCTATTATAGAGCTGTAACCTTCACAACAAACAACAACGCGATGGTGGAGCTTAATGATCCTTTGTCAGATCGCAGTGGGAGATAAAAAGGCACCATCATATGACAGACGAGATGAATGAAACAGAGGAACAGAGAGAGGGGGATCGGTCAACTTCGGCCAAACTCTATTCAACTCTTTGGCGAAATGCTCACAGAAAACGAAAGTATAAGGACACTTCAGATGGCTGCTCTAGAGAATTCGGAATGAAGTATGCAGTAGTGCAGATGTCGCCATGCGCACTTTTAGTAACATTGGCGTTTGTTACTACGTTACAATGTATTTTTCTGCTCTACGCGCGCTCCCGTGTCTGCCTCGGACTGTACGGTACCTGGCGCGGCTCTCGCTGCAGTTTCTCTAGGCGCCGCCGGCGAGTTTATGTCGCTTGCGTCCAGGTCTCCGTCGTCTTCTTCTTCATCAAAATCTCCTCCCTCGGAATTAACCGCCGTGCCCTCATCTTCCTCACAAGAACGGAGAAGAGAGGACATTATATTCCCGTCGGTGACCCAGTTCCGCGAGATCTAAAAGTGTATCCCTTCCGAATTATGATATTTATGTAATATTCAAATCGACTCACAAAAAGTGGGGGGCGTTTTAGAATATTTTACACTACAAGGCAGAGAAACAAAGATGGCCGCCCTTATATTTATTTTTTAACAACCTCCCCCCACCCCCCCAATAAGAAAAAATCCCCTTACATAAAAATGGCTGACTATATTATTTCAGAACGTCCCCCCTCCCTCCTTTCTCGCAGTCTGTCTCTCTCTCTCTCTCTCTCGTCTCCCCTCCCTCCTTAAAAATAATCACATTTTCACTAGAGGGGGACCAGTGTAGCTCATTGCGAGTTATATTTCAAATCGTTTATTGTGTTCTTTCTATCCCCTCAGCCTTGCCTGGAAATAGTCTGCTTTGCAGTAAGTAACATCGTGCGCTCAGTGTGCGCTGCCGTGCGCCACATAAATCTAACAAACATGGCCACCTTAATATTTTTAAAGGCCCCCACCTTTGTAAAAGAGAGCGAGAGCGAGAGAGAGGCTGTAGGGGAGAGCTGCAGCAGCCATGCCCAGACTTACATCATGTTGCATTGCTTAAAAATTAACTATTTATGGCGAAGACAAAACAAAGCAAGAACTTTGAGAGCTGCCCAAGGTACAGTATACTTCATGATTATAACAAGGTAATAATTTTTTGTTTAGCTAATGAGTGAAATCACTTTTCAACTCCACAACATCACAAGTTAACTACAATATTCTGCTATAATTGTTTTTGTACCCACATGGCACAACGACAATCGTTGGATCAAGTAAATTGTACATGGACAAATGGAAGTTTTGCCAAAACATACTGTACATGCTGGCAAATAATGGCACCCAAAAGTATGGATTGAAATTAAATGTTAGCTGCATACTTCATGTATACACATAAAAAATGCTACTTAATTAGGGTTGAGAGCCCAATGTGCCCTACAATGCTGCATTTCCTCTTATTACCATGGCAACCACCAGACTTTATGGTTCAGGGGTTTATTGTGTAGGCTGGCATTCATATTCAATCATTTTTATTCTGTTGCTCAGCATTTGATTGGATGGAGCTCAGCGAGCTGCAATAAGACAACGAGCACAGACAGAAATCAACGAGACACTAAACGCATGAATAGTTGATGCCGTGTTCATGCTTTTGGCTTAAATCTATAGAATTCTACATTTGTTTTTAGTAGATAGTAATATTTAATGAATTATATAGCTTCATTGTCCACATTAATTCATTGTCCTCTCATGGTCAAAATTCGGTTAGGTCATCGTTAAAATACAGGCATATAGAAGAAGAGAAGAGGTTGCAGTCTATGCTTCCGCAGTATAACTCATCCTCTTCAGGGATGTTGTTTTCGCCTAGGGTCTTGCTCATATCCAAGTTCACGCCATTGTGTTTCCAGGTGTAGCTTGCTGCATGGGCATTATAGTGTAGGTATCTCTGGAGAATCTCATCCAAAGTCTCCTCTGAGCACACCTGCTTAGAAAACAAATAAAAAAATTGACTTAGTGACGTGAAGATACTAGGCACTTTAGAGCTTCCTTTGTGATATGCAAAGACATGGGGCAAGAATTTCTTTGAGAAGTTACAAGCAATGAAAAAGGGAAGCATTACTGTACGTTCACACCGCCGCCGTCGAGAGCGTCAAAAATCACTCTGGCCGCCCTGCCAACAATGCTGTAGAAAGATTCGTGGATGCTCTGGCGCTTTGACGTAGACCAAAGTTTACAGGGCTGCGTTCTCTGGAATCCTCTCAAGCGGTGGACTTCTACGTTCCGATTGGTTGCCGCCGAACCGCGTCATAGCTCATTACCATAAGGTTGAGCTGTTTTCAACTCTCATCGACGCCCTCAACGGCCAAGACGCACCATGCTTCTGCACGCTACCGGCTCACATTGAAAATGAATGACTTCCGGCCACTTTGACGCTCTCGACGGCGGCGGTGTGAACGCACAGTTAGGGCTGAATGAAACAAACCACTGCCAGATGGTTATTTAGCCCAGAGTTGAAGATACAGCCTGGTGGCCACTAAATCAATCAGCATGCTCAGCCTGGAAGTACTTGTAGTGCCAGAGGCTTAACATCAGATCCATTTCATTTAAGCTGGAAAAAGATCAGATGCAAAAAGTGGGAGGGAGGGAAAGATTAAACAGTGTTGCTTGAAAGGAATCGGACAATGAAGAGAACAGGGCAATACTGCCCCTTTCAGTATGCAACAGGACAGTGCACGCATGTTGTTCAACATCAGAAATGAGCTTTGGCAAGGGTAACACAGGCACACACACACACACACACACACACAC
>NC_079890.1:9641296-9840349 GCF_024868665.1 Triplophysa rosa
ACACACACACACACACACACACACACACACACACACACACACACACACACACACACACACACACACACACACACACACACACACACACACAAAAACATAGGTTAACATTGGCTTACCTCCAGTCTTTTCTCCTGGGAGATAAGAGTGTTAATAATGCGAATCCAGCGTGTTTTGGCTGACAGCAGCCCAACTTCATAGCAGTTATCCTTCCACCATGGTCTCCAGAAGTCATTGGCCCAGTCAGTCCGTGGGCATGGAGGGGGTACGTGTATAAAGCGCCCCCTAGGGGTGTAGTATTTAATGCAGCCAGTTAACGGGTCAACATGTCTGAGAATCTAATTAAAAAGGTGATCAAAAATAAGGATCGTCAAAACACAAACACAGCATTGAGAATGAACTGAAAAACCCCTAGCCCAATAATAATCATAATAATAATATAAAAATGTAGAATGTTCAGTATTAACTTTTGCATACCTTATGTATATAAAACATTTGATAGTAAAAAATTTTTTTTTCATATGGATATAATATGAAAAACTGAATATGTTATTTTACTAAAACATTAAAATAATGCCAATGAACACAACTGTGGTCCTTCGTTTTGTGAGATATCTGTTGTTGTTTTTAATTTTCCTAATTTTATTAATTTTTAGTTTTTATATTATTCTATCTGAACAAATTTCTCCAATTGTTACAATAGTTATCAGTTAGTGACTTACGTCCTTTGTCTTTGGGTCAAACCAGTGACTAATGTCCTTTCCTGCACACTCTATAATAGGTTTCAACAACACGTCTCCTAGAAAGCGATTTTCAGAGAAAAAAAAACATATTTCAGAACTTTATGAAAACAACTGCTTTTCTTGTTCTTAATTTTAATTAAATAAAATGTGTGACTCACCTTTATTTTCTTCCACAAGTGGTGTCAGATTGTACACTTTGCCCAGGTAAGACACCCATATATCTCCAAGTGTGTTGTGAAGAGACACTTCCTTCCGCGTGAAATACTTCGGACGAAGCATTGTAAACTAAATACCGACGTGAGGTTAAAGGGGAAAACTTAAAAACTCAAATCAATAACTATTTACGGGTTAAATAAGCTGTTAGCTGCTACACTGTTTAGAGCTGTGCGCGGAAGAGCGCAGGTTGCCCCAGTAACCGATGCGGCTAGGCAGAGCTGATCACGTGTAAATAAGCACGAGCCTCATTCAGTCGTATTGTTGAAGAGACTCATTTTTAACTTTGTGTGAGTTAAATGCTTATTACGATTTTTATGATTATTATATTTTGTGCATTTGTTCAGTGAACATACGAGACGAGAGTCTGCAGCATAAAAAGTGACACGTATTCCTCATTTACACAATACAATAATAATATCAATCATTTAAAAGACACTCGTAGTTTATATTTTTTGTAAAGATGTCATGTTTTTTTTTCTCATCTTAAAACAACAGAAACACAGACATAAAAGAATAATATCATCAGTTAACTTTGCATGCAAAGAACAAACTTTAGCAAGCACACAAGACAACTTCAAAGAAAACTTTAATCATAGTAGCCGTTTCAAATCTTCCAAAAAACAAACAATAAAATGTCCAATTACTTGTAATAGGCTAGTTGATTGACATTTAACTTAAAAAGTGCATACGGACTAACTTGTAACGTTTACACAAGTTCTGTAAAGGTTCACAAGTATTTTGAAACTATAATCTAAGATTCTGGTATAACACTTTAATTGTGTGTTAAATCAAAGGGGTCAGGCAGTGACTCTTCAGTATTCTCAGAATACAGAGGAATTGTGTGGAGTTTATGGTTATATGTGACCCTGGATCACAAAACCAGTCTTAAGTAGAACGGGAACATTTTTAGTAAAAGTCAAAAATACATTGTGTGGGTCAAAATTATCGATTTTTCTTTTATGCCAAAAATCATTAGGATATTAAGTAAAGATCATGTTCCATGAAGATATTTTGTAAATTTCCTACCTTAAATATATAAAAACTTTATTTTTGTGAGTGGATAGTCTGCCACAGTGCCCCTGATTAACAATTTCAAAGGCAATTTTCTCAATATTTTGATTTTTTTGCGCTCTCAGATTCCAGAGTTTTAAATGGTTATATCTCAGCCAGATATTGTCCTATTCTAACAACTCATAAATCTATAGAAAGTTTATTAATTCATCTTTCAGATTATGTAAAAATCTCAATTTCGAAAAATTGACCCAAAAGACTGGTTTTGTTGTCCAGGGTCACATATTTTTCTTTGCCAAAAATGTTTTAACTATTCCAACCAGGTAAGTCTGGAGATCATTAAAGGACAATTTCACCTAAACTGTTTTTTTGTTTGTTTGTTTTACTTCAACACCCTCATGCTGTTTCAAAGGACTTTTTTTTCAAAAAACACCAACAACTTTAAGTGTTGACGCTGCTCTTATTTTCATTCAACACAATAAGTCTAGCCCATTCAATGGTGACTGTCAGTCACTAACATATGCCTAACATTTTCATTTGTGTTACTCAGAACACCATGAGAGTGAGCAAATGAATGCAATATTTGCATTTTTTGGGAAAACAATCCCTTTAAATTCAAATAGGACCTAAAGGTGTCAGGGACACCTAGAACTCTAAATTCTGTACTGTCATTTAGAGAAATCATACATAAGCAGCAGAAAATGAAAAAAGAAAGAAAATCTGCACAGCATGAAGGAGAAGTAATAAGAAAGATGGCACATACATCCAAAAAAGATCAAATATTGAGCTAAAACCTTCAGCTCAAATTTGAAGTCTATAAGAAGGGGAAATCAAACACCAAACAGATGGAGTTTGCCCAATCAAGTAAATTCTCCATAGGAAGTCTGTGGATTCAAGTCTCAGGTTCCACCACAGTCCAGTTAGGATAGCAAGCACCTTCTCTAGTTATGCTTCATATAACAGGTGTCCAAGTTAATCTGAATCATTGTCTATTATCGGCATCAGTCACTCTCTTATCAGTTGTAATGGAACTTGAAGTGGTAGTTTCCACCCTCAAAGGGGTTGAAGCCAAAGGGCCATTCTCTGCCTCCTCCCCCTCCTCCACCCTGCTGATTCTCTGGGTCTAAAGGATCCTCTCCTGAATCAAACTTCTGACGCATTTCTGTACAGAAATAAGAAAAAAACAATAATCCTCATATATGCCGGACACATACAGCTGTTAAACAGTGTTAATGCATGTATTTGCTTTGGTTAAATTTCTTTAGTAAATCTCTCCTACCTGGATCTGTAAGCACCTCCTTTGCCGAGGCGATATCAATAAACTTTTTCTCTGCTTCTTTCTTTTCTGCTTCAGACTGGAAATTATCAGGATGCCACTGCTGAGCCAGTTTTCTATAAGCTTTTATTATTTCCTGTTTGTTGGCACTCCTAAGCACAAATAAAAAAAAACAATTTAACACTCTCCTTCCAGTCTATTTAACCATCAACTTAATAAAACAAAGCATTGTAGAGAATGTTAGCGATGAGTTTAGAGAAGAGAAGAGTCACTTTTTTTGAGGTGCCTTACCTGCTCACTCCCAGGATCTTGTAATAATCCCTCTTGCGAGAGAGTTTGAGGAGCTTCTGTGCTCGATCAAGACCTTCACGAAGCTCCTGGTTGTCTTGATCAAACTCCCGAGCCTCCTGATAGTCCTCCACAGCTTTATTAGACAAAAATATAGAAAACTTTACTAGAGGTTTTATTTGTCACAAATGTAACCATACACAGTATAAGTTGTAAAGTACAACACTTCATTTAATTTATATACACAAGAAAATAATACACAGAGAAATTATGATTTTGAATCTTCATATCATTTAACACATTCATTTTATTACCTTTCTCATATTCCTGCAGTAGGATGTAGGCCTCCGCTCTATCCCGGAGGATGTGGATATTCTGAGGTTCTCTCTGGTGAGCTTCTGAACATATATCTACAGCCTCCTCACCACTCTTCATCTAGAGGATTCACAAGAAAACAAGAGAGAAACCACATCCAATGAACCCTTTTCCGGGGACGACAACACATACATATTTGCGCATATGACTAAGTGAAAAGCATCGATGTGTAAGGGTACATACTTTGACTAAGCAGAAGCAGATCCTCTCTCTTGCCTTATTACTATAGAACTGAACTTTTGGCTCTGTACTCATCACTGACTCATACTTTTCAATGGCTTCCTGATACCTGCCATGCAGAAGACATCAATTAGGTTGACTATTTGTGGCAATACTAAAAAACTGATATTTGAACCAAATGTATTTAAAGAAATGGAATGTGAGTGGTCCTAGATCTGAAACAAGAGATTCTAGCACCTCTGTTCTGAGATCAGTTCCTCTGCAGAGTCCAGATGCTTGCTAAGCTTCTTAACTTGTTTGTAGTGGGCAAAACACTCCTTATCATCCTGATCCAGCTTAAGACACTCTCGGACCTGACTGAGGACAGAAAACAAACTGAGAATAGCAAAAGAAACAGACAATATTCAGAGACCGGCTTTATAATGCGAGTATGTACATACTTAAGAGAGTCATGATGATCGCCTAGACTGTAGTGGAGCTGACTAAGTTTCAGGTAAGCTGCTCGGTTGTCTGCACGGAGACGTGTTGCTGGAGTTAAGTCCATAATGGCCTTTCGTGGCTCCCCGAGCCGGATGTAACACTCTGCCCTGAGCTCTCGAGACTCCGGGTCCCAAGGAGAGACCTGAAGAACGGATAGAGAGGTTGACACAGGTTTCAAAGTTCCAGAGGCATCTGAACTTTCACGTTTTTTTTTTTTTACTATTTAGCACTGCAACCTCAGTAAGGAAGAGCTTGATTTGTTAAAGGGGTCATATGGCACGAATACGTGTTTTTCTGTGTCTTTGGTGTGCTATAAGTTGCCCATGCATGTATTAGACATGTAAAATTGCTTTTGGAACCTGATGTTCCAAATATTGTAAGAGGCATTACATTTCTGTCAGAAATCACTACGCACTGGTTAACTGGCCAATCATAGCACATAGCAAAAATCTGATCGTTTCAGAGAGGCGGGGCAAAAAGGAGATACAAACATGCACGGTATGTGGAAAATACAGCGTTTTTGAACCTTAAATCGTGTATACACATTGCATTACATCTACAACAAACGATAATATTCATTTTAGCCGTGTCATATGACCCCTTTAACCAAAAAAAATACAACTTGGGAAATCCTAATGCCGGGCCATTCAATTGGCGGCCCTAGATGTAATTTGTTCCGGCCCTTCAAGAAAAATAATCTCTAAATTTAGTTCAGTCGGCAACGGACTGACGCGCGTCTGTTCCATTCATGACGAGCTGCAGCAGGCAGCAGCACAGAGCAGGAGTCACGTGACGTTAGGAGAGAGGCGCGACTAGCAAGCAGCCTCTCCTGTGAGACGTGGTAAACAGGACGATGATGGACTAACTTTTATTAGTTTCATTTCTGACATTTTGCTAGCACGAATAGCCCCACCATTTAAAAAATACAGAGGCAAGGGCGGAGACTAGCACGTCGGAGAACAGCGTCTCTGTAGGTTAATATTGTTTCACTGAATTTCTCTTTTTTTGTTATGCAGTTTTAAAATACAACACATGAACATGTTTGAATGTAGAACGCCTGCTTGGGCGTCTTACAATGCACTAATGTTTTGTTGTGCCGTTTAAAATACAACATCAGCATGTTTAAATGTAGAAAAATACTTGGGGTGTCTTATGGGGCAAAAATACAACATACGGATTCCCATAGTTAATTTAGGACCCTATGATTGAATCGCGGAATCCAGGCATGGTGTGTAAATATGTAATCTGCAATTGTTTTGCGTGTGCTCGTGGAGCTTTAAGAGAACGCATGTACATGACCGGTTTCATGTGAGAAAAGCAACTGTCAAACCAAACACCCTTTGCGTCGACCCGTCAAAATAAAAGTCTGGTTAACTTGAACAAGTTATAACACACCCACATTTTACCACACCATCCCTCTTGATTTTTTTATAGTTCAACCACTGAGTATATTATTTACTTTAGTAAACTAAAGCCCTAGTAAACTAAAGTAAATGTGCTAGTAAAATTATACGAAATTAGAATTTATTATAAAAAAATATTACTTGCATTTAAGTAGACTAAAAAACAAAAACAATTTTATTTCTATTTTTATTTTTCCCTGTATGGTTCAACGTATCTACTGCAGGTTTTTTAATATAGTTTATAAGTGAATACTGTAGTATACTGAAGTATTTTTTCATGTGGGCAAATATATTGTATAGTAAAGGACGGAAAACACAGAATCCAGAAAAATTTAAACATAAAAAACAGAATTTGGGAAAAAATAAAACTGATTTCTTATTGTTATTGTGTCATCCCTCGTATTGCAAGCCATATCTCTCCGGCCCCTCATTTGGGATGCTTTTCATGAACTGGCCCCCATGACAAACTAATTGAATAGCCCTGTCCTAATGTATCTCCAAACTAACTCACCTCTATGACCCTCTCCAGCACCTGGACAGTAGTGACATAGTCGCCACGGTGATGGGCTTCTTGTGCCTCTTCCTGGAGTAATTCTAGCTCATCGATCTTGTGAAGTTGATCATGAGCTTCCTCATTGTCTGGGGAACGTTTAAGCTGAAACAGACATGTCAAAAGAGCAGACAACACTTTTAAACAGGACAAAATAAATAGAAAAGAAAGAATGCATACAAACAAACGTGATGCCGTTTGGGGACAATGGTGGTAAATTGAAAGATCTTATATAGAATAAGGGAATAGTACAACTTACTACTGCTTGAAAGTCTTCTCTAGCCTCTTGGGTGCTTCCCTGCTTCAGCAGAATATTACCCCTCTGCAATCTGGCCTAAAATCACACACAAAATATAGATGAAACTGTTAATGTAAATGTGTATTAGTACTTTGATGTTATCTGGTTTTATATCAGAACAAAAAAAAATCTCTGGGCAATTGTTACAATATATATATATTTTTGTAACAAACTCACAGCTAGGAAGTCTGGCTTGAGCTGTATTGCCTGTGTCAGGTCTGGCAGTGCTGATTTGGACTTGCCCATTGCCAAGAAAACAGCGGCACGTTTGTAGTATGTCAGGTAATTTTTTGAGTCGCCCTCTGTTTAAAGAAGTTTGCATTTGTTAATGAAGTGTATTCAAAGCTCATGCTTTTATTCATTCAAATATCTGCGTGACTGAATTTTTACAAACCGATGCAGTAACATTAACATGTTTGTGGGAGCATATATCTTACCAACAGCTGAGTGATAGTGAGACAGGGCTTCAGCAAGCTGTCCCGCTGCCAGCAGCTTACGACCCATTTCCAAATGATGCTCAATCTCAACAGGTGTGGCTCCTAACACACCTGAAATGAAAGAAAAAAAAAAATTCAAACAGGCTATATTTTTATCTATTGGATTTAGTTAACAGATGCACTATACATCAGTTACACACCAAAAAAGACATGCAACCACTTAATTAAATTAATTTACACTTCATTAAATGTACTTTACCTTTCAGTTCGCAATAACAGCCCAAACAAAAATGAAAGTATGCTGATAGCAGTTTGTCTCGTTATGGTGAAATGAAACAAAACTACTGTCTAAAGCTCTCCACTTTCAAGAACACCTGTACCATACAGGTTATGTACATGGAAGGCTACTCAAAGGTACGTCAAAAATACCATGGTAGTACCATGTCATTTGTACTAAAAACGAGATTTTACCATACTACTACTTCTAAAACACTACGGTATTTAAGGGTTAACGTTACTTTTGTTATTCAAAAGCGGACTTATTTGCAATTAATTATATGTATTTTTGGTAATCAAATTGATATTTTATATACACATTTAGTAGAGACTTTACCGCTTTACTCTAGTTTAGAGATTTAAAAAAAAGAGTATAAAAAAAGAGTAACGTTAAAATCTCACCGTCCAACTGCAGGTCTAGGAGCACACAGAGCAGAGACAGAGATGACATGACACTGCTCATACCTCTCCGCCGTCCCGACTCCATAATCACAGTATTCACACCCCCGATACAAAACCCTGCGTACTTCCACTACGATTGACAATGTGCAATACAACAAAAGAGGTTATTTATGCTCCGGTCATCGTAACAGCTGCGTATCAGACATACTTGGCAAGGGGACGTTTCTTTTGTGCGGATTATAAATACGTCCGAGTGGAATAAAAGAAAGCGAAACGTCAGTTCCGTGTGTCTGTCAAATATGAATCCTCTCCGGTGTGCTGAGAAAAAAAGTGCAGCGTAATTTTAGGGGGTAGTTTGTTACCCCTTCGTAGCAGTAACTTCACAGCAGCTGTCAGATTAGGAACTTTTAGAAGTGTTTTTGAACATCCTGGGCGTACAATTCAAATCGCCCTACATAGCTGTGCAGTGACAGTCTGTTCACATCCGTGTTTGCCGACAAACGTGGTCCCGTCCTATTGGCCAAATTATTTTAGCACACAGGATGGACGCGCCCACGTCCTTAAAAGGACTGACAACGCAGCGCAATCTACATGGTTTACATGATTGTAATAAAATTATAATATTTTAGGATAGAATAAAATTAAAATGTCTCATTGGCTTCATCTTTTTGTTACTACTTTAAAAGCGCATTAAACTGTAGAAACCAAACTTGGTAAAGGGGAATAAAATAGAAATGAGAACAGTAGGCTACCAGACAAAAATAACTTAAATAACAGAATGTTGGCATTTTTAGGTCATGCTTTTTGTTTTTGTAATATATTATATTTATTGTTTGTATAAAACACACAATATAAAACAGGGTACAATAAATGCAGACAAAGACAATCATGCCATTAGAGATTTTTTCATCATGTAACTTTTACAAATAATCATATATTTCTCTAAACAATTGCTTTAATACAAAATTAAACCTAAAGTCTGAGGACAGCAGTAATACACAATAGTAATTTCAGTGTGTAAGTCAATGGTATTAATTCTGTCTTGTGTCTGAGATGTTGGCACTGCAAAAATGACATGGTAACATTTTATCTGATGAATGATTTCTTATGTGGCCACAGAACTGTCTGGGTGTATACAAATATTTACAGAATTGCACAGATAAAGCACAGATATAAAAATATCAACAGTCAACAGTTATATTTTTGGACATAAAATCAGCTCAGACAGCTTCATTCAGACATAGGCATTTCTTCCATAAGTGCTCTGAACGTCTTTCCTGGAGGCAGATGCTGAGTAGACTGTTCCCCGTGAGGGCTGGTACGGGTAACCACTACAAGGGATGAGAATAATAAGTGAAAGGTAATAATTCATATAATATCTTTAGACTTAAACTTGCTCCCAAATACAAATTCACAGAATGGGCAAAAGGGTAAGTAAAAATATTACGCGTCAAGATAATAGAGGGTGTTAGTAAGGTGATGATAAAAGAGTTAATGTGAAACAGACAGAGAGCTTACCTCTTCTCTTTTGTGCCAAATTTGCAGGAAAACATTAGACAAGCTCCACCACAGATGGCTAGAGTACCAGAGGCCCAGCTAATATATAAACCCTCTCCAATCTCATATCTACAAAACAAGACAAAATAACAGAGGCACAATAAATTCAGGTCAGTTTATAATATTTTGTTTATTATCCTGTAATGTAACACTGTTTTCAAATTTAAATCCAAGACACTTAAAGGGATAGTTCACCCCCCCCCAAAAAATTTGTCCAAAATACCTTTCTTTGTGTTTAACCAAACAAAGAAATTTATACAGCGAGTGACAGAATTTTCATTTGAACTATCCTTTTAACGATCATTAAGAGGTTTTAACTCAATGGATTTTTTTTAAAGACACTTTGTGGCATTTGTACATGTTTTATTGTCCAATAGGTAAAAAACGTATTTAAGCATACCACTCCTCAACAAGCCACATATATATTAAATATAAGTGCCTGTAGCGTAAACATTGCAAGACAACACAAGGAAGTACTATTTGATATAGGTGTTAAAGGTTGAAGACAGCAGGGGGCATTATTTCTCCTTTCGTATCCCATGAGCAAACAGAATTTGTTCTATTTGATATAACCCAGTTGCTTCATTTGTGAGGTTTACGTGATAGCCTACTTAAAACCTTCTATGTGTTACTTATATTTCTTCTGTTCTTTTTCTTTCTAGAGTACTATACCTGCTATAAAACCTGCTATAAAAATATAGTCTATTTCACATACTTTTGTCCAGGATAGATTGGATTGAAGAAGTCCTGAGTGATGTTGAACGCGTACCATGACGCTGATATCATCGTGCACAAGCCTTTAAGGTGAAAATAGAGATTCATAGAAACCATAGCAATAAATCCTTCTCAAAGTGGATTTAAGCAAGAATTTAGTGGTAACAATTGGCGTCTAAAAATATTGCGTGTACAATACTATCACGTAGCTACTGAGTTTAAAGTGCTTTACCTTGAAGAAGGAAAAATACGCCACCGGTACCGGCAATTCTGCCTTTAAGCACGTAGTTCTCTCCACCTGCTTTAGAGCACTGCATGCCGATGAGGGTACACACCACTCCGAAAGTCCCAGACACCACTGAGGCGATCATAAGAGCCCGAGACGCTTGGATATAGCCTGGAGAAATATACAGTTGTAAGCTATTAAATAGGCTATTCGTATTAAAATAAAATAATAAATGTGGTATTAAATTGAACTTAAATTAAATAATTTTAAAAAATCGTTAGAAAAACACAAATACCACAGATATTATTTTTACGATAACATTTTTGTGTGCAATAGTCTATAGTTTTTTTTCCTCATTTGAATAGGCCTAGCCTATATGAGCTGTTTGCATTTTGCTCATCTTCGTGAATTTATAGCCTAAGTCAACATTATTTCCTACCAGAAAGTGCAAGCATGGATGGAAATTCACGGCAGTTGTGCACTCCTGTCGAGTCCGTGGCGCATGACATCCACAGATTTTCGTAAATTGTCGAAGTTGTAATAACAGTCCCATCTATGGTGGAGACTTTCCAGTAACGGTTAGGAATAGCAACGCCAACCATTATCCAACTCAAAAAGCCGAGAGTTAAAGCCACAACTTCAAGAATTGGGTCCATTGTTGCTTTTATTACATACAGCGTACAAAAGCGTGAAAATGTGATCACTTTTTTATGTATCCAGTGCGCAGGTTTTCATTGACTTTATGAACTGCTTCTTGTCATAATTTATTCCATGAAGCAGGCGACACGATTTCATATGTGGTGTTAAAAGTGACGATGAGTCTTTTATATGTTCCGTTTGCCCTCCCCTCTAGTATACTGTGCAACTGTCTGCTCTTGAATTTTACACCCCGAAACTCAACAGGTGGTTATCGGCAAAGTCCAATGGTCGTTCCCTGACCTTCATTGACGGAACATCAGTTAAATCTGAGAAACATAAACTTGAGGCTATGTTCACATTTGACTTCACTTATTAGGTCTATTCGTTGTTGGTTTTTTTTGCATTAATACTTTTTCTCATTTGTATACCAACTGTTAAATGCCTGGGTGATAGAATGTGGGTTATATAAATTGGTTCCATGTTTTATAGCTTAAAACTTCAGGGAACAATTAAAAAAACAAGCAATGACTGAGACACAATTTAACCTTTTCAAGTCAGCCTATTAAAAACATATGTCTTCAGTGGAAGTTTAGTAAAACAATTTTGGAGCTGTTCTTAATAAAAGTACATGGAAACATTTCAATATTTATCTATGCTTTTACCCACCATTATTATTAACTTAGCTAGTGTCCTTTATTTACACCTGATATCCTTCTCTCAAGTTATTCAATTACTATGTCCTGTATATACTTTTCCAATTGCTAACATAGAACACAAGTCACAGTCACTACAGTTCTTCCTTCTATGCTTCTTAGTCACACCACCATTGTACCTATAGTTTATCTAAAAACAATCCAACTACTGTACCACTATATAAAAACTTCATTTTAAGTGTAGGGTAGGCTCTTATCCATGATATGTAATTAAGTTGTCCCAGAAAAGGAAAGGGGCGACTACAGATAATGTTGTTTACATAGTGTTGTTTTCTGTTAAATTATTAAAGTCACCATCATGGAGATTATTAATGTTTCTTTAAATTAAAAATAGTTTGAGAATGATCTGGAATGCAGCATATAGATTACTCTGTAATCTTAACTGCTATTCTGCATCATGCTGAAAAAAAAATATTTTTGAGATTGAGATTGATATTATTTCAAACAGTCTTTATAATTCAAACAAATAATTTAACAATTAGTATGTTCAAGTTTTGAACATTATATGTAAAATATGAGACAAGAATGTCAGTAACCAAACAGATCTCATCCCCTATTTATTGCCATATTCGGGAAAATATATACTATGGGTGTCAATGGGGGATGAGATTTGTTTGGTTACTGATATTCTTCCAAATATCTTCCTTTGTATTCAGCAGAACAAAGAAATTTATACAGGTTTGGAACAACCTGAGGGTAAGTAAATTATGACAGAATTTTCATTTTTGGGTGAACTATCACTTTAAAAATATGTGAAATTATAGAAAACATTTATTAACAAGCTGTCACTTAAGACAGAATTTATTAGTTTTATGTTACAGAAATGCCTAAAGAACACATGAATAACTACTATGGGTTTAAATTTGTCATGCCGTACAAATTCTTCATTAATGTTTAATGGCAATGGCATAAGAAGGAAAACATTCATCTTTGAAAAAAAGATGATGTTAACAAAACATGAGACACAAGACCGAAGTTCATGCGCAGGCAATAACCAAAACTCTCATTTTACAATAGGTTTCCTGAGTGTTGTGAATTCTTTGAAAACAGCCTAAAGTCTATTGATTTTAAGCATTACCAACAGGTATTAATAGAGCATGATCATTGCTGTACAAAGATGCATGACTGATTAACTATCCAGATAAAAGCTAAAACACCTGGTAAAATGTTTGGTTGCTAGTAACCTAATTCTATAGGCTAACGCAGTACTGAGGTATATGTATGTTTACCAATGTTTACCTCTTTCACATGTAACAATGTGAGGACAGACGTTGCATTAGCTGTTTCGACTGTGTTGAGTCTCTCGCGTGTGATAAGCAGATGATTGTTGTGGGTTTTAAAGGTCAGGTTTATGACTAGCTTGTTTGCTATAGCTTAACTTTAATTATTATTTTAGCAAACACCATCGTTTTCACACATGTGCATCTCCTAAGTGATGAAGGCACTTTTGATGGTAGACATTTACGAGAACTACTACAGAGCTTATGGAATATTCTGGAAGGCCAGACCTTTGAGGTGCCAAAAAGAATTCGGTTTTGGTTCCAAAGGGATTTAAACCACACCTGCCTTTAATTGTAAAGCGAAGCCAAGGACTGTGTTTAGATGCCTGAGATGTGTTTGATTAGAGTTGTAACAAAACTCTGCATGAAGGTCAATTCAAAGGAGTGTTTTTTCTATATTTGCTGGACACAAATCGATGATAAATAACACCATCATCGTCATGGGAAAAAAGTTTGATTTGGATAAAGTTGCTAAATATGAATGTGATAATTTGTTACTCTTATAAACTGTCAGGCATGTTTCTGGGATCTTTATTTGATATAACTTTAAGATAATGTTGTATTTGTTAAAATCAGTGAATGCATTAACTACATGAACTAACAATCAGTAATATCTTTTTTCCTTTTTGGTTCCAAAATGAGATAACTTCGTTTTTAAAAAAAAATCAAAAATCACGTTTTTTATTGTGCATTCCAATCTATATCAATTGATTGAACTAGAGGTGCACCGATTGACCGGCAAGAGATCGGAATCGGCCGGTTTTTCGTATGATCGGCCTGACCGGTGACCGGCCGGTCAGTCTCACGTCTCGCCGATTCCAAGCCGATCTTCTGTTGCCCGTGATGCGGGCAAGAACGTCACAGCCGTCAGTACATTCAAAGCCGCAAGTAAACATGTAAACGTGAGCGCGCACAGACTGTCTTTCTCGGCTCGTTTATACTGGCATGTGTGTCCACCGTACCGCAAGTCTCTGCTGACTGACGCGCATCTCTCATGTCCGCTGACTGCACGCGCGTGCACACGCATCATGTACTGTACAGACAAAAAGGTGCACTGTAGTTCATCTCTCGCTGCTCCGTCTACTAACTAGCTATTAGCATCATGCTAAACTCTGACACATGCTAAACTCATGTTGAAGTCGTTCACTCTGTGTAAAACAAACGTAAATTCCATTCAACCTGATTCCTTGTCTTACGTTAAAACTGTGGCCATTTCACCTAGGTAAAATGACATTCAACACGACTTCTACTTGTTTTTAAAAATCCAAAATATAAAAAAATGAATAAATCAACCAACCAATATATGTGATATATATATGATTGAGTTCTTTACTAACACAAAAAACTGCAAATACATGCAGGTGCTGGTCATATAATTAGAATATCATCAAAAAGTTGATTTATTTCACTAATTCCATTCAGAAAGTGAAACTTGAATATTATATTCATTCATTACACACAGACTGATATATTTAAAATGTTTACTTCTTTTAATTTGATGATTATAACTGACAACTAATGAAAATCCCAAATTCAGTATCTCAGAAAATTAGAATATTACTTAAGACCAATACAAAGAACGGATTTTTAGAAATCTTGGCCAACTGAAAAGTATGAACATGAAAAGTATGAGCATGTACAGCACTCAATACTTAGTTGGGGCTCCTTTTGCCTGAATTACTGCAGCGATGCGGCGTGGCATGGAGTCGATCACTGCTCAGGTGTTATGAGAGCCCAGGTTGCTTTGATAGTGGCCTTCAGCTCTTCTGCATTGTTGGGTCTGGCATATCGCATCTTCCTCTTCACAATACCCCATAGATTTTCTATGGGGTTAAGGTCAGGTGAGTTTGCTGGCCAATTAAGAACAGGGATACCATGGTCCTTAAACCAGGTACTGGTAGCTTTGGCACTGTGTGCAGGTGCCAAGTCCTGTTGGAAAATGAAATCTGCATCTCCATAAAGTTGGTCAGCAGCAGGAAGCATCAGAAGCGTCTCGCCTGGGCTAAAGACAAAAAGGACTGGACTGCTGCTGAGTGGTCCAAAGTTATGTTCTCTGATGAAAGTAAATTTTGCATTTCCTTTGGAAATCAGGGTCCCAGAGTCTGGAGGAAGAGAGGAGAGGCACAGAATCCACGTTGCTTGAGGTCCAGTGTAAAGTTTCCACAGTCAGTGATGGTTTGGGGTGCCATGTCATCTGCTGGTGTTGGTCCACTGTGTTTTCTGAGGTCCAAGGTCAACGCAGCCGTATACCAGGAAGTTTTAGAGCACTTCATGCTTCCTGCTGCTGACCAACTTTATGGAGATGCAGATTTCATTTTCCAACAGGACTTGGCACCTGCACACAGTGCCAAAGCTACCAGTACCTGGTTTAAGGACCATGGTATCCCTGTTCTTAATTGGCCAGCAAACTCGCCTGACCTTAACCCCATAGAAAATCTATGGGGTATTGTGAAGAGGAAGATGCGATATGCCAGACCCAACAATGCAGAAGAGCTGAAGGCCACTATCAGAGCAACCTGGGCTCTCATAACACCTGAGCAGTGCCACAGACTGATCGACTCCATGCCACGCCGCATTGCTGCAGTAATTCAGGCAAAAGGAGCCCCAACTTAGTATTGAGTGCTGTACATGCTCATACTTTTCATGTTCATACTTTTCAGTTGGCCAAGATTTCTAAAAATCCTTTCTTTGTATTGGTCTTAAGTAATATTCTAATTTTCTGAGATACTGAATTTGGGATTTTCATTAGTTGTCAGTTATAATCATCAAAATTAAAAGAAATAAACATTTGAAATATATCAGTCTGTGTGTAATGAATGAATATAATATACAAGGTTCACTTTTTGAATGGAATTAGTGAAATAAATCAACTTTTTGATGATATTCTAATTATATGACCAGCGCCTGTACATCTTTAGAGTAGAATTCACTCATAAGATTTTTAACCTTTTTATTGAAGTTGCAGCAAAAATCAACCCACTTCTTTTAATACTACAGACCCAAGATAAAGACAATTTATTTTACATTTCAGAAAAAATGAAATACAGCAATGTTAGTTTCATAAACAGAAACAGACGAGAATAAAGTTGGAAGTATTTTATTGTTATCTTAGACTTTTGTGAGATGAGTACAAAAATGAAAAAGGTAAATTAAGTGACATGTTTAGTTATATTTTATTATTTGTACTTCTTTTCAGTCACAGAGTTATTCAATTTAAGAGTTGTTTGGGAAAGAGAAGATTCTGTAATTTAATGCAGCTTGGAGAACTGCATTTAGGGAAATTTGGGGAAATTGTAATGTTCAATCATTTATTCAACGAAAATAAAAAATGTG
The DNA here is from genome assembly GCF_024868665.1 of Triplophysa rosa. Lineage (NCBI taxonomy): Eukaryota > Metazoa > Chordata > Actinopteri > Cypriniformes > Nemacheilidae > Triplophysa > Triplophysa rosa. The sequence goes on from NC_079890.1 coordinate 9,657,691, forward strand.
TATTGAAGAAAAGTTATTATGGTTTTATATACAGTATACTGTCAATTATAGTTTGTGGATAGAAAATCGGAATCGGCAAAAATCGGAATCGGCAGGTTTCACTTGTAATAAAATCGGAATCGGCAAAGAAAATTGCAATCGGTGCATCTCTAGATTGAACCCATAATAACAAAAAAATACAGCTAACTAACACAATAAAAAAATGATAATATAATAAAAAACACGATTTTTTTTGTTAAATGTTATCTCGTTTTGGAACCAAACCCTTCAAATACAAACTTATTGGAAAGTAACATTTAGTTATTGTTCATTCTTCTTTTGATGAATTTGATTGTTCCACAGCTGTGAATTTAAAAAAGACAGACAGAAAGTCAGACGGTCAAAAAGATAGAGCAGATAGAAAATAGATACAGATGATAAGGATTGTTTTCTGCAATAGGCAATGTCTTCATCCAAAAGAGACCATCCTGTCATCATTTGACTTTACAGTTAATAAGTAACCTAAATCCTGCGTTATAAAATGATGCTACTAATGGTAACCATAAACTAAACCGTTGTAAAACTGAGATATGATAACACGTGCTTCACTCTGAGCCCTGATGAATAATGTGGGAAGAGCAAGAGTGAATCGTATCCAGCATTAAACTGATGGTATTATCAGACATGATCTTACAAAAACAGGTTTCATGGGGAATTTGTTACTTTCAAGGCCTGGCAGTTGATTTGAGATACTTCTAGATCTGGGAGCTATTGAGCTAATGATGCATGAGAGACACTGACGGTGTGAGTGACTTTTTAACCAGCAGCTTTACAAATCAGTTTTACTTATTAGCTCTTACCAGGATTCCCAGACTCTTTCAATTTCGTACTCATTTTAAGCACAAGTGCTTTCCAAACCCTTTAGAGCTTAGTCAAAATTGTTTTGCTAAAAATATAAATATTTTCACTAGAAATGTTCATGACATTGTTATGTCTAAAAATCACAAATAAATTTCCAACATTAAATGTATTTATGCATTTAGCAGACAAAGTTAAAAACAAGTGAGTTCCTAAAGGAAGAACGATCAAATATCACGTCATGTGTCCCTGGGAGCGTTGCTAGACAAACGGTATAAGCCAAGACATGATGCACATGAAAAAATCTCTGCATTTCTTCCTTTTTTAACAGTATTTAACAGAACAAGGACACAAAAGATATTTTGAAGAACCAAACAACTAGACATGTGCCGATATCCGGTACTGCGATTAACCGCGGTAATGGATTCGCGCGATGTTTTTATCGCGGGCACTTTCAAATACCGCGAAAATATATAGATCAGCATTTTGATTTTTAGAAAGCGTATTTGTTTATTTTTCATCAACCGGATAAAAGTACACTGCGTGTATGCTGCGTAGGAATGCGCACTCTGATCTAAACAATCCCATTGCCCATGTGGAGATGCCTACGCGTGTGTGCGCACTGTGATGTAAACAGTACCACACGGAGAGGAAGCATGGCGGAAGGAGGAACGCTGCCGACGATTTATCCCCCTTCTAAAAGGGTGAAGTCTGAGGTTTGGAAATATTTTTGGTTAAAAGTAAGCCGAGTAATGAAATTTGACAGTGTGGCAGAATAATTATTTTCATTATACGTTGATGGAACGCAATAAAGTCATACACTGTCACAAAGTGTGAGTGAATTTGCTGTTTATAAATGTTTAGCTTGCTATAATAGTTAACACACTGGCTTGGCTTGTTATTCAAACAACAACAACAACAATAATATGAATTGTAGTACTAGCGTTGCACAGACATAAGTATATTTAAAAGCAGTTAACAAAAGTTGTTCTTTTGCAGTTTGCACTTTATTCTGTTTGAATAAACTCACTTTATACATCATTAATGTGTGTTGTTTTATTTATATTGTATTTAAATGTTTGAGGTTCTCTTTATTATTTAAAATAAAGTTGTTATCAAGAGGAAAACACTGAAGTTGGTTTATATTATATTTTCAACCTGCATTTCTCATAGAATTGAATACTGCCATAATACCGCGACGAAACCTTAATCAATTAATCGCAGTTAATTGATACCGGCACATGCCTACAAACAACACTGGATCTTATTGACTTTCATTGTATGGACATTTCTCAAAACATCTCCTCTTGTATTCCACAAAAGAAAGTCATATACAGGTTTTAAGTGTGAATAAAATGTTTGTTTTTCTGTGAACTATCACTTTAAATCAGCAAGGTTTCATTCCAATTCCAACTTTCTATGTATACAAATAAAGCAGCATGAGTTAAGAGCAGTTTGCAAAGTCAAACAAAAGGATCCTGGTCAAATATGAGTGTTCAATACATAGCTGATGTCAGAAAAATAAAAACAGCCAGTTCTCATGATTTAATGTGACTGGATGTTGAATCCAGTCTCTTTTCAGGAGAGGAGATGGAATTCTTGTGTGCTTTTCCAAGAATCCATATTAGGACTTTGCACCTTTAGCAACTGCCATACCAATAAGGCCTGCCAATCCAGCCACACCTAATCCAATACCGCCAACGATCGCCATGCCTACCAAGCCATCTGAGAAAAAAGGTGGGAGAGAAAAAACGAATCACTTTTTATTACCTTTGACTTTGATTTTATCAGGTTATGACTGACCATAAATAAAAAAAGAACATAATTAAAAAAAGATTTTTGGTTGATAGGCAAGTACAATACATCTTCATGTTTAATATAATTGTTAAAACTTTTTTCAAAATTAAAATATCCAATTTCCTTTACACATTGTTGTAATTTATGCATAAATACTATGTTTGAATAAATACCAATATCTTAATGTGAGATGTGTTTTGATTAAAGACCTCTATACCTCTATGTGACACATGAAGAGACACTGGATCATTTAGTCACATATGTCCTAATTAACAAAAAAATAAAGTCAGAATCTGGTGGGTTTTTAATGCTGTTGATTTACACCTTTTTTTAATGCGCTGTTGATTAGTTTTTCCAATTCCAGGGCCTGTTTGTTATCTGGTTCATTCTTCCGCAGAGTACGAATGTATTTTACTGCCCTCTCATACTCCTGAGAAAGAAAAAGATAAATGCAGCAAAACGGTGGTTAAGAAAGGAAAAATTTTGAAATATATGAAATTATAACTGTCTCCTTGTTATAATTTCCAATTTTGGTCTCCTCTTATTTCATGAAATACTATTTTTTAAGTTAAATCAAGAGTGTTAAATTAGGGAGACATCCTGTGTACTAATACTGTATTGTATTATGTACTTCAATTGACACTTTGATTGGAACGGAGTAGAGGTGTGTATATTATGTTTTTTTTTCTATACATTTATTGTATATTGAATTTTGACAATCACTCAATGGGTAAAGTGAAAATCTGTAAAGTGAGCAAAACAAAAATACATATTCTCTGCAAAAATAGTAACTCACCTTAAGTCTATAGTTGGCAACAGCGAGGTAGAATAGAAAGTCTCTCTGATCATCTTTCTTGCTTGAATATACCAGTTCTGTTATAACAGAACAGCACCACATTTTATTTTTAAAACATTAATGGCTCGAAAAGACAGCAAAAAAACGATTAAACAAAATAAAATCCTCTCCTTTTATGCTGTTTACTTCTACCTTCAAGACTTTGTGTAAACTTTGTGTACTGTACTGTTTGTTGATTTTCACAGAATACCCTTCACCTTCCAAAAGCTGAATTCCTTTTATGATGTCATTGGAGTACTTGCTTCGGATCAAACACCAGGCATATTCAAAAGTGGTTGCCTTGGAAACAGGCCCTTTCACCAGTTCAGAATTATACTTCTTCTCAAACCTCTGCAAAATAAAAGCCATGTATTGTAAATAAGTGGGATTAGAGATAATATAGAGATTATATTACAAACATGAGCCTCGTCTAAAAGGCAGAGGGGTAGGTGTCGCAGCACTTTACAATAACTCTATTAGCATTTCCCAGAAGTCTAACTCTAAATGCAATTCTTTTGAAGTCATGGTTCTTCATGTTTCAACACCTAATACTAAGAATAAAACATTTTTATGTTTATTCTAGCTATTGTATATACAGTAGGCCTCCAGGGCACCACACAGATTTTATTAAAGAATTTGGTGGGTTCTTATCAGAACTAGTACTGGCCGCAGATAGAGTCCTTGTCGTTGGTGACTTTAACAACCATGTAGATAACGATACAGATGCCTTAGGAATGGCTTTCAAAGACACTCTTAACTCCATGGGCATTAGTCAACATGTGTCAGGACCCACTCACCTTCGTAATCATACTTTAGATTTAATACTGTTTTACGGTATAAATGTGGACGACGTTAAAATCCTTCAGCAGAGTGAAGACATTTCGGATCATTATCTGGTATTATGTTTGTGTCACTGGCCTACGGCTGCAAATAAAACTCTTTGTTACAAATATGGTAGAACAATAACTTCAACAACCAAACATGCATTTCTAGATAATCTGCCTGAATTGTCTCAAATCACTAGCATGAGAAATAGCGTTGAAGATCTTGACATTACCATTGAAAATTTTAACTCCACCTTCTCGGAAACGCTAGACACAGTTGCTCATCTATGTTTAAAAGAAGATAAAAAAACGGCAGCCCAACACCGTGGTATAATGAACACACTCAGGCTCTAAAGAAAGCGGTCTGAAAAATGGAGCGCATCTTTGAGAAAACTAAATTAGAGGTATTTCGTACAGCATGGAAGGATAGTATTCTAAAATACAGGAAAGCCCTAAAAACATCTAGATCCGCCTACTTTTCATTACTAATAGAAGAAAACCAGCACAACCCTAGGTTTTTATTTAACACAGTGGCTAAATTAACAAAAAATAAACCGTCAGTGTCAGATTCTGGATATCAACATAACAGTGATGAATTTATGAAATACTTCACATATAAAATCCAAGATATTAGAGAAAAAATTATAACAATGCAATCAGAAGTGAAACCCGCTGAACAAACTAACTACAGCGCCCCTAAGGAGAAATTGCAATTCTTTTCTTCCGTAGATCACAATGAACTGTCTAAAATCATTAGATCATCTAAATCAACAACATGCATGCTAGTCCCTATACCTACAAATCTACTGAAAGAGATGCTCCCAGAAATTATAGATCCTCTTCTTAGTATTATTAACTCATCTCGGACATTAGGACATGTGCCTAAAGCATATAAGGTGGCTGTTATAAGGCCCCTTGTCAAAAAACCCCAACTTGATCCTAGAGAACTAGGGAACTACAGGCCTATATCGAATCGACCTTTCATATCTAAAGTTCTGGAATAAGTAGTTTCAACTCAATTATGCTCCTTCCTCCAAAGGAATGACATCAATGAAGAATTCCAGTCTGGATTTAGAGCATGTCACAGTACAGATTAGTGTTGTCACGGTACCAAAATTTCAGTAGTCGGTACCAATACCAGTAAAATTCCACGGTTCTCGGTACCAATTTCGGTACCAAAGCAAAACACAAGTACATGCTAATTGAAACACAATTTTATTAATAAAGCTCATTGTTAATATAAATGTATAGAAAGCAATGCGATTTTGTATACATGAAGTATAAGTTAATTGTTGCTGAAACTGTTGTGTGCTCACTGGGGTCTTTCATGCTGATGAACATCCTCCTCAGTCTGCTGCTGTATAAGACAAATAGAATAAACTTCAGTAAGTCAACTGACTGAACAAACATGCATATGCAATATTAAAACAAACCTCAGTTTTTATTCTGCATTTACACAAGATTACTTGCATTAAGGTAATTAAAATAATAAATGCAACAGATATATTTTTCTTTAGTTTAAATGTGGCTTTTTAAACCTAATAGAGTTATCTATCCAAGACATACACATTGCTAGTCATGCAGTTAGTATGATAGTTTTCTAGCACATAGATTTCAGATAGGCCAATATAAAATAGGTACTGTAAACCCCATCCTGTCCTCCCATTTATTTTACCCCATTACAGTTATAAAAGCATTAAATGGTTAATAAGGACACTTGACTGGATTAGCATTGGCGCTAACAAATTAACACGCAAACAGGGACATTTGTTTTAACGTAACCTTTAATTTAACATATGCTACAACATTCATAATGCAAACGCGAACAGAATTTGAAACTTACCGCTTGAACTTGTTAACTTAAATCCGGATGTTTCCTCCTTTCACAACAAAACTCTGTTCGTTTTCTTCGTGATATGACTTTAATCTGAAGTATTTCTGTGCGCATCTCTTGTGGACGGAGCCGCGCTTATCCGCTCATCACGTCTTATTGCGTCTAACAACCTGTCAGACAGAGCATCAGTACCCGGTTGACCCGGTACGTCGGTACTACCGGGTCTTGTGAAAATTAGGTACCGACAACTTTTTTATTTTTAGGTACCGACTTGGACCCGAAGTACCGGTACTTTTGACAACACTAACTGCTTTGATCAGAGTTACAAATTATCTGCTATTGGCGTCTGACCGAGGTTGTATCTCGTTATTGGTGCTGCTAGACCTTAGTGCTCCATTCGATACCATTGACCACAGCACACTCCTACGTAGACTCGAAAATTATATCAGCATTAAGGGAATAGCTTTGAAATGGTTTAAATCTTATTTATCCGACCGTTTTCAATTTGTAGCAATAAACAATGAGGTGTCACGCAAATCACAAGTCCAGTACGGTGTACCACAGGGCTCAGTCTTAGGGCCTCTGCTCTTCTCATTATACATGCTACCTCTAGGAGATATAATGAATTGACACGGAGTTAGCTTTCACTGTTATGCTGATGATACTCAACTTTATATTTCCTCGAAGCCTCATGAAACACAGCAATTCCATCGAATAATGGAATGCATAGGCGAAATAAAAAACTGGATTAGTAACAACTATTTATTACTGAACTCGGACAAAACAGAAGTGTTACTTATTGGACCGAAAACAGCCATACGTAACAACCAAGAATACTGCTTAACTATTGACGGATGTTCCATAAAACCCTTGTCGTCAGCTAAGAATCTTGGCGTTCTATTCAATAGTAATCTGTCATTTGAGAGCCACGTCGCCAACACCTGTAAAATTGCATTTTTCCATTTTAAGAATATACCTAAACTACGTCATATGCTGTCAATGTCAGATGCAGAGAAGTTAATTCATGCATTCATGACATCAAGACTAGATTACTGTAATGCACTGTTAGGTGGTTTCCCTGCAGGCTTATTACAAAAACTCCAACTGGTCCAAAATGCGGCAGCTCGAGTTCTTACACGTACAAAAAAGTATGAACATATTAGCCCGGTTCTGTCAACCTTGCACTGGTTACCTATAAAGCATCGCATTAACTTTTTACCTATAAAGCCCTACATGGTTCATCTCCTCAGCAGTTGAGTGAACTCCTCTTGTATTACAGTCCTTCACGTGCATTACGCTCTCAGGCGTCCTGTCAGTTGGTAATACCTAGAATTTCAAAATCAAGTGCAGGTGGTAGATCCTTTTCCTATCTAGCGCCTAAACTTTGGAAGTGCAGAACAATACTCTACTCTCAGCCAGTCTTGTCTCATTGTTACAAGGTTACCACAGCGACCAGGATGCAGTTCATGCCCAGACCTGATGGTAGAGCAGAGAATGGGAAGTGGCGACCTGACAAGAGCTGAGATGAGAAGGACGCGGTGACTTGACACGTCTTCACTACAAAATTTCAAATGCTATTAGATTATTAATGATAATCTTAAATCTATAATTTACCTTATTAGTAAGTTTATTTATTGTTTATTTAGCCTTGTTGTGCAAGCACTGTCGAGCTTGTGCATAGGCAGCAGCTTTTGCCAGAGGGGAACTGGAATCCCCTGGTTGGGCCTGGGTTCTCCTGAGGTTTTTTTTCTCGATTAGAGTTTTGGGTTCCTCGCCACTGTTTGCATACTGTTTTGCACTATTTGCCTGGCTGGGGGGCTGCTTTAGAATTTTTAAGTTTTACATAATTAATATTGCATATAGGAATTTATAGTCTGTTTAATATTTGACCTGTGTTTCTCTCTCCTTTATCTTAAATGTGTGCTTTCACTGTGCGTGCGTGTCTGTGTATGTGTGTGCTTGTCTGTGTGTGTGCGTCCGTGTGTGTGTCTATGTCTATGGATGTTAGTACGTGTGCATATTGTGTGTGTGGAGTGTTTTGTATGTGGGTATGTCTGTCTTCTGTGTCTTCACCTTTTTCTTGTTTTTACAGGTATAACTTTAATTGTTTTGCTTATAGTCAATATGTCTCATGTACAGCTGCTTTGTAACAATGAAAATGGTAAAAAGCGCTATATAAATGATGTTGAGTTAAGTAGAGAGACTATTACATCAGTGAGAGGATGATGTCAAGATCATGTGCTCCCCCTGGCCGACAATTATAGACTGTAGAAACTACCATTTACCTACATCGTAAATTAAAACAGACTAAAATCTGGTTCTAGTTTTAGTTATATATAATATAGTTATGGTAATAGTTGATAAACAGTTTCTTTTGTGTGTGTGTGGTGGTAAACAACAGCAAAGTAACTAATACATTAGACATAATACTACAGTAACAAAAACCAGGTTGTATAACACTAACGTTAGGTCTATACAAATGTCAAGTAGTTCAACTCGGTTCAGGTGAATAAATTGGTAAAAAATATCATGTTCTAGAAAGTTCAATGTTGTCATGTTTTGATGATGTACAGTGGAAGAGCGTCAGTCAAAACTTTTAACTGAATATTTGATCGATGTTTCTTCCATATGTCATTTTAAAAGGCAGTCGAAAGAACGACACGGCTATATGTAACGTTAATTGATAGTCCATCGATGATAACGTTAGTTATAAGGGAAACTGTAAAAAGTATTTACCTTTAGATCCTCTGGTGCCACAAGATCTGACACAACCTCCTCCATGTTCGCGGAAAAACCAATGTAGTTAAATTGTTGTAGTTGTCAAAATAAAAGTCAGTGAGTGACGTCATGCTGGGTTTGAAAAAAATACTACTTGTGGTATCAAATTGAGCTTTACGATCATCACAGTATTACAAAATCACCATTGTTTAGTTATTGTGAAACCAGATGATGATGATTAGGGTGGCAGATATAATTCATTTCATGCAAAATTTTTCTGTGATTAAATTGACAGATGATTATTTAATAGATAATACAATGTATTTAATTTTTCATGTTTTTTTTAATTGTGAGCTAATATTTTTTGGAGAGGCCCAAGAAAAATCTAAGAGGAGTGTCTGAACCCAGCCCTGTCTGACTCTGTTCTGTTGTGCATAACAGCACCCTTCAGTTGACTTTATTCATTTATTTATCACTGCTTATCATACCTGATTGCCTAAAATGACATGATTTAACCAATAAGATTTATATATTAATTTACAATTACAATTATTTACAAATAAGTGTGATATAGACACTGTTTAACAATTTAACATTATTATTAAAAACATCAGGTTTTACATCTGTGTTGATATGTGGAGATGCTTTTATCCTGAGCAACTTAAACAAAACAAGTCATACATTCAAGGAGACACGTACAATTCAAAGCTTCAAGCTTTTGTGGAAAATAGATTTAGATTTAGATTCAATTTATTGTCATTGCACATGAAGGTACAAGGCAACGAAATGTGACCTCTGCATTTAACCCATCCAGAGAGTAGTGAACACACGTACCCCCGGAGCAGTGGGCAGCTATCACTGCAGCGCCCGGGGAGCAAGTAGGGGTAAGGTGCCTTGCTCAAGGGCACCTCAGTTGTTACCCGCCAGCCCTGGGAATCGAACCGGCAACCTTCTGGTCACGAGTCCGACTCTCTAACCATTAGGCAAATTAACAGGCAAATTGAACTATCATAAATCATGTGGTAGAAATTCGTAAAACACACTTTTATTTTGAAAAAGTAAATTTCCAGTCGTCATTTCAAGACTTGTGTTAGGGGACGCTGTCTTCACGCTTCTTTTAAGGGCACTCGCTTCTCCGGTCACGTGGTATGACAGATAGGCCAGCCATCTTCCTTAAAACACAAACAACGAGAGCGTACTAGACATCAACACGCAGCGACCATTGGCGAGAGGGAGAGAGCAAAAAACAGTGAAACACGATTCTCGAGGTGGAACACACAACACAAACAACTGCACATGCATCCAAAGTGAAATCGTAGCGTTTAAAGGGGCGACTGGACAGTAAAAATTGCATCGACAGCTCCAGAAATACGGTGAGCAACTGTGTTGGTGTCTTTCTCCTTGAATGATTGTAGCGTTAATGGGTGATGGGTGTTGCGTTAAGTTTAATGCAACCTGGAATGGGAAGGGCAGCGCGTGTGCGCGAATATACAAATCAAAAAAGTGGCGGCGGCCCATTATGAACGGCCGTAAGTGGCAAGTGCATGAGTGGGTGGGATTAATTCGTGCTGTTTTAGTTCGATGTTGGTTACATGTGTTTTGTAAGCGAGCTCTGGCCGTAGGTTGAAGGCCACGGGAAGCAGCGGAGTGGAGTTTGGAGGGGCGCCGCGTGCACAGGGAGGGGGAGTGTTCACGCGCGCGCATTGCCTGCGCTCTCTGTGCACGCGACGCCCTTCTACACTATTCCATTCTATTTCGTAAAGGGCAAAAACGACACTTGTCTTATTTTGTAAGCCATAAATAAATTATAATATCTAATGCGGCTTTTTCGAGGTGTATCTTGCATCGAACAAGGACAGGTCGAATCGGAACGGTGCAATGGCGAATAGCTTGCTTTAGACAGTTGAAATATAAGGCAGGTTTCCAGAGGTCGTCTCAGCCATTTCCTGTTCCAGTCTAGTATGTTACATGTCTTTGCATGATTTAATTGCAGATGCAAAAATGCCAAGCCCTGCGTTCCAATCAGCACACTGTCCGTCCTTATAGTATTCGAAAGTAGAATTGGTATGTCCCAAATTGTAGTATGTTGAAAATAGTATTCCAAAGATTCCCGGATGGTCTACTTCTTCCGGTAGAAATTCGAAGTGCAGAATGATGCTTGCACACTCTGCCGGCTGATATTACCCACAACTCATCACAAGCAGGTGGAGTTTAGTGATGCTCCACTGCATTAATAAATTATTCAACTAATGCGTCACTAAATTATCAAATGTAAGTCTACAGTAAACATTACATACGAAATAATGAATTATTAAATACTTTCATGGAAAGAAGAGCTGTATTTTGATGTGTGTGACAGTTATTGTCCACAATGTTGTCTAGGCAACAACGGCCACTTCCGCTTCCTGTTAGTATGTCCCAGTTTGTGCAATCTATTTTGCCATGCACTCAAAAGTACCTACTAGTTCAACACAAAAACAGTACCTACTATTAGGGATAGTATAAGTAGGCGAATTGGAACGCAGGGTAAGTGTCTTTACTTAAAGGGGCCTTTAGATGTTCTTGTGAGGGTGCACACCCCTCACAGATGTAACCGCTACTAATATATTTGTGTTTTTTGCTTATGCTCCAAGTCGTATATTTGCTTGTAATTACATTTACGTGTTTTTTAGAACAATATTTGTCAAATTTTTTTCAGATTCTTTAGATAAGTGTTCTCATAGAATACTTTGTTCTAGGGATGCTCATTTTGGTTAATTTCCCTTACCGAGAACCGACTCTCGTTATCCAAACATTATCCGTTAACCGATAAGATTTGAATAATAAATTGGAATTTAAAAAATACATGCTGCGTCTCATTCGAAGGCTGCGTCCTCCGGAGGTCACGCTTGTCCGCCGCATACATCTTCCCATGTGACATCCGGAGGACGCAGACTTCGAAATGAGAACACAGCTACAGTTGACGAGGGTCCGTGACACGTTAAAAATACAAACATTTTTTTCACAGATTTATTTTAACATGCAAACAGCAGCATAACGAATACATCAACAACAGCACCTGCATTCACATATTATCACATTTTCATGAACCTGCGGCATTTTGGACAATGGAGAAAAACAAAAATAATATAAATCCAAAGCATAAAATAAACAGGCAAGAAAAAAACTGAAATAATTAACAAATTATGGCAAAACAAAAACACAGAAGAACCGGCAGTTTATTTCCGTCAGCAAGTTTTTTCATCAAATAAAAATAGCAGGCCTACCTCAATCCAAAGCTTGGAGTTTTTATTTAATAAAGTATCATGTTTACGTGTTGTGGTGACAGTCTGGAGCTTGTTGACAATTAGATTTGTGGCAGAAAACACCCTTTCAGATGGCACGGATGTCCTGGAAATGTAGAGATAACGCTTCGGGAAGCGCGTCACATTTGCTTTCCACCAGCAAGTCTTAGCTAAACATTAGGGGTGGAAATCTTAAGGCACTTAACGATCCGATCCGTTTCCGATTCTGGGAGTAATGATTCGATTACCAAAACTTTTCTTAACATACATTTTTGGTAATTAATTATCCTGCTGTGCAAATACATTACACTTTAGATTTTAACCAAAATTAGAGTTATATGCTTTTCTCACTGAAATAACGACGTGAGGGCAAACTGTATCGTGGCTCAAGTACCTGTAACATCATGCGAAATCCTTGGTTGTCCACAACGGAGTAAGGGCGCAAATCTTTGGCTATAAAACCTGCCACTGACCGGGTAATTCGCTTCGCCTTTTCAGAATTCGGTGGAAGCTTTGCTACTTGCTAGAGGGTCCTTTGACTGTACCGGGAGTTTGCGTGATTGGAACAGAATGCTGTTTCTCCAGCTCTGAGTGGAACCGCGTAATATGTTTCTTCATATTAGTCGTGTTCCCAAAATATTTGAATTTGGTGCCACAGACTTTGCACACAGTATGGCTTTTATCAACGACACCTTTTTCGTTGTCTTCACAAAATCCAAAATGTTGCCACACAGTCGATTTCAAATTTGATGGAGCAGGTCGTAGTTTGTCCATTTTGTCTAAAACAAAGCTGTTCGTCTATCAACGGGTTATTCTGTTTGGCATGCGCCCGCACGCCGCACAGTGGTGCAGTGGCAGTTTGAATTGAACACAGAATCGATTCTGAATTTTTGAGAATCGATTCTGAATCGTAAGATAATGAATCTCGATGCATCGACTTTTTCTCCCATCCCTACTAAACATATATAAATCCGATCTGCTATACCACCCAAAATACAAACATTATTTTTTACTTCATATTTCCCATTCGTATTTTACATCACGTCTAAAAGAAGGCAGGGAAACCCCACCGGTCGCGCCGTTTTCTTCTCCTTTCCAAAGCGCACGGGCAGCCGATGCTAAGCATCCATGAGATAAGTTTATGTAAAGGGTAAATTGATGGATAGCACTGAAATTCCCTTGCAGTAGCTCCGCTATTAGCTTTGCTGAGCCGTAGACATGCCGGGAAGACAGAGAATGTCACAGCGCATTGTGAGCGCAATTGTTCCGTGTCTACATTTTAAATGAAGAACTTGAGCTTGAGCAAGGCTGCCAGTGGCACTGGCACTCCGTTTGGAGGAGTAAAGCCCTGACAAATGTGGCCTCAACAATCAGATGAAGTACACATGTCCAGTTTCGTCAAGTGACTTGCGTGATCGGATTTTAATCCGTCTCGAAAACGTTTCGGAGGGCATTTACACCTAGTCGCATGCGTCTGCACGCTCTGTGAGTTAATGCTTAGCATGTTTTTCTTTCACCATACAGAAAACTAAAAACATGATGTACGATTTGTTATTTAAAAACGTATTATTAAATTATTTTTATTATTTAAAAAAATATTATTAATATTATTAAACTTAAAATAAACATACCTTTTTAAATCGTTTAACTGATAGTATTAACCGGTCAAAATATTAACGATTGGTTAACGGTTAAACGGTCAACATGAACATCCCTACTTTGTTCATTAGAGCTAGGCCTGTATATTATATAGAGACTAGAGAGTAATATTTATTCTGGCAGGTTTTGTTCTGTTGCTTGGATATTTCTGTTGCTATGACATTTGTAGGTACTGTGATCAAGCCCCTGGGATTTTTTTCCGTGCCTATGTTATCTCCATTTAAATAACTCGTGCAGTGCAGAATCTGCAGATGTGTCAGTGATCCTAGAAAGATTTGATCCTAAAATATCTGAAAGCAGATGTAATGATGTCCACCTTTACAAATGTTTTAGTTTTTTTTTTGGCCAGCCCATATGCTGATGCGCTACATTTAAAGATTTAGCAAGAGTAAATACCATTACCTGTTCTTGATTTTTAAAGATAGTAAAACATTTCTTTTATATTATCTTTTTTATCTTGCAATATATGAGAAAGGTATAGTAGAATTTAAGGCAGCCGCAGGGTAATAGATAATAACTTCGATAATAAAAACCGTAATTATTGATTTATTGTTAATAATACCCTACTTGTGATGATCATATACATTTTAATTTATTTTGTCCACAATGGCTACTATCTCAGACTGGTATTTTAAGGCTGATCCACTTGCGCAGAAAAAGGGAGAAGCAAAATAAATCTTAAATAAAGATGAATTTGACTGAGCGTTGTTGTTATCACGAATTCGCTTTACCCCGATAACCGTGTAGTACAAATCTGGTATAATGACAGTCCCATAAGAAATTGGATTTGATGAGAAAACCAGGGGCCGGTTGCACCAGGTGCACGTAAAAAAGTTGGGTGTAAGCCCAATGATGGACTTAACTACGTCCAGACTTGTGAAAATATTTACACTTGTTGCACCATCTAAAACTACGACCAGGCGCAGCTTCGCTCAGTTTAGACGATGCGTGTCCCCGCGGCCACATTCTACCACAGGGCTTTAGACTGCAACCAAGTGGTCGAACTTTGCGACTATTTTAACTGCCAGTGGACTGCAAGTTTTTCTTAATGGTCGCACCGGAGCAACTGCCAAACTGATCAATATATACTTTTTGCGTATTATAAATTTAATGTTATATTAAAGTGTTATATTGCTTGCACCAGCATTACTTCAAACATCAAATTAACCGGAGCGAACAAGACGAGTGGATGAAATCATTGATGAGCGCACATAAAGACAGAAACGCGTGCATTAAACATGAGAACTGTTGCGGAGACTCTGTACTAACATAAACAACATATAACCAGGGCGAATGAAACGAGTGGATGAAATCATTGATGAGCGCACATAAACACAGAAACGCGTGCATTAAACATGAGAACTGTTGCGGAGACTCTGTACTAACATAAACAACATATAACCAGGGCGAATGAAACGAGTGGATAAAATTATTGATCAGCGCACATACATGGATCGCTATGGTATACACGGGAAGCGTAACGAGTGTGCACCACGCCAGATGTGTTACTGAGACTGGCCATCTTTTCTAACATAAACACGATTTAACTGCCCCAAACGAGTCAAGTATGTGAGAGGAGGCGGGGCTCTGTTGTTATGCGTTCACGTGCTGTGTGTGTTAACTCACTGTCGGAAAAGAGAAAGAGAGCGGGAACGCGCAGCTGATATCAATACGTGGGACATGGGTATTGGAACCGTTTCAGATTCTTCAGTATCGAAATATCGATATTTTTGACAACACTCTAGTGTGAAGTGCTTAATCTTGCAACTGAAATGAATATGTTTTGCCACCTGCATATACAAGAATTTCCCCGGCTTAGGTACAAAACAGCAAAGATAATGATTAAAGGTGTAACGATACTTCGTATTACGATATTTCGCGATGCAAAAATGATACGATGCGCATCGTAGAGAGATGGGGATATTTTACGATATGTTTAATTCTATTCATTCAGCGGTCAAGACGCTACCTACTCTGTGCCAGCGCATCACGTGTGCTTATCTCACAGTGGTAGAGGGAGAAGTATGAAGGTAAAATCATGCCTAAAAGATTTGCATGTGCCGGAAAACATTTGTAAAAGCGTAAATTTGCATTCGCAAAAAAGTTTTGTAAAGGTGTAAATCAAGCTGCAAGCGAAAGAGAAAACGTTTTGCAGCATTGTATCATTTTTCGTAAGCGTAATTCATGTGTTGTGAAACGGGAACTTCATATTACGTCAAATAATGATCTGTATTCTTCTGACCTCCGTTTTTCCACGCTTACACTTTTGACACGTTTTTTGCGCTGAAATACGGCCAAATCATTGCGAGTCTGTAAACAGAGGTGTGTGTGCAAAAACAATGGTGTTATGAACTGCAAAACGGATTCATCGCGCATAACCTGTCTTTGTGTATGTAAAATAAATCTGTTTCTAACGTCTTGCCTACGCAGGCGAAAACTGTTTCTTGCAATGACCCGATGTGTACGGTTCCGTCTCGCTTGTAGCTGCGCTTACAGTTTTGGCACGATTGTCTCAGTCATTTAGGTTTGCAAGCTGAGTGGGGGGGCGGGGCTACCTTCTTGTGACCAATCAGATGAGGTTCCTGATAACTCATCATTTTCTCTTATCTGATTGGTTCAATAACGCGCCAGTCAAGCAGACATCAGACACTTTAATGCCTGCACCCAGACGATCATAGATATCTAATACTTAATACTGATAGATTATGATGGCTGACGTATAATTGTCTAGTAAATCATTGCGATCATGACGATTAATTGTCTGTTTTAGGGCTTTGGCGATTATGACGATTAATTGTCTGTTTTAGAGCTTTGACATTTAATTCTCATATATTTTTGATTCAACTTTGAAATGACCATATTGTTCTGAATATAAGACTATTTTTTTTTTCTTGGAAATACATCAGAAAATATTGGTTCATCATATGTTTAAGGTTTACCTGTCAATAATGCAACCGCCAAATACTTGTAAATTGATCAGGAGTGAATTGAAGCCACCATTAAAATGCTATCAGTCATAGAAATGCTTCACCTCTGTTTTTTTCTCACTTACAAGACTACAATAAAATTTGACTTCTATGTTAATGAAATTTTGGTAGACTGGTTTTCATATGGTATATGCTTTAGTTTTTATTGTGTCGTGGTGGTACATTTTACAAGTATTACCATGCTTTAGTTGCAATAAATGCACTAAAATATGTAATATGCAGGCACTACAGGTCCACCTAGTGTCTTCTATAGAGATGTGCAATTATTGCGATGATCTGAAACCTTCGCTATGAGGCCAAACAATCGCGATGAGACGATTATTTAAATATCGTGACAGCCCTAATGTTAAATCCTATTTATTTGTGAGTCGCTGCTGATAAAAGCCAAAAGTGTATCAATGCAGCTTTCATGAAGAATAATCACTAAAAGCCTTCAGGTCTCGTGAGTTGTTTGAGATAAGCGTGCACCCAGGGAGTCAGAGTAGGGCTGGGCGATCATCCCAAAAAAGCATATCATGATCTTCATAACAAAGAATCTCGATCCATGATCTAAATTGAAATACAGGGCTGTATATGAACTTTTTTTGCACATAGCACTGGTGCTACAGAGGTTTAAAGTTTTGTAGCACAGGCCAAACAGTTGTACAGGTAGCACAAGTATAATCGTTCTGTTATCATCTTTAAAATACACAAATGCAGATCATCACATAAATAGACTGGTTAACAACAAAGGAAATTAATGTTATAAACAAATGGTTCAATTAGGCCATATAATTTTTAGTTTACCCATTTTTTATTTTTCTGTGTTGTCAATTTTTTACTATACAAGAGTAATATATTTGTCCACAAAAATACTGCAGTAGCCTATACTATAGGTTTTACTAGGCCTATAGTAAACTGCAGTAAAATTCCTAGATAATATAGTGTTTTTGAACCTTACTATAGTAAATATTAAAGTATACTACAGTTGATAAATTTACAACAAGTATACAACAATTTGCTATATTAAATACTATAGAACACTACAGTATTTTTTCATTCGGGCTAGGGCTGGGCGATATATCGTACGATTCTTATGCTCTCAGTTTCTCAATGACTTAAGGTTAAATGCCGCCACATCCGAAAGCCAGAGGGCGCTCTTGCGCAGAAACTCTGAATATGGAAAACAGAAGAAGAACAATTAGTTCCAGGAAATGCCTGTGGTCATTCTATCGCTGTTCTTCACACCTTTTCAGGTATTTTCATTGTAATAAAGTTGATGTATAGTAATGATGATAGATGAGTGTTGCTTTTTCAAATGTACGATATAAACAACTCAATCTTGTAGTGATTTTAGATCGAGCAGTACTTCCTACTGATCAAAGAGCTGTAGTTCAAGAGCTGTGCATAAAACATCGAATCGATTAAGACATGTATAATTAGCGTGAATCGCGATACATATCGCCCAGCCCTAATTCGAGCGTTTAGGTTAACCTGTGTTCTATTTTGACGAGTCGTCGTGAAGACGCTCCCACAATAGACAGACACTTGAGTTTCAGTGTGTAGTTCAGTGACAATAGTTTTTCTCAAACAGTGAAAACAGTTCAATGCACCTGAAATAAACTCAAGGCAACTCTGGGCATGATGTTCATGCGTTTATGTCCTCATACAGTGAGACACATACAAATCCATGAGCGTCACGCGTGTAGCACATTAAACTGTGCAACACATTCACTCACACAAGCAGAACCGGCAGATGACAGCTTTAAATAGCAGGATTCCACGTCCCGCATCGCGGATATCATAGGGCTCAAGATATATGAAACTTTCCTGCAAGTTATCTGCAGGGCGGAATGGTTTTAAATGTGTTAAATAGGACTGAGTGTATTGAAACCGAAAACATTACATATCATTTCTAAAACATCACTTCCAAACTCTTCTTTAAGGTGTGCATTATGAAATGAGATATTTTATTTAAAGAGATATTTTAGTTAGTTTCTTTTAATTAGAAAGTAGAGTTTTAACTCGTCCAGTAGAAAAAAAACTTTAATTGCATCTTATTCTCCTTTTTTTACTCCCATTACTTATCTCCATTATTTCCCATTCTATTATATTTTACCCAAAATAACGCCCCTTAAAATGAGGTCTGTCTTCGTGAAATGCAGTTGACAGCAGATTTAGTTCTGTTCATGTAATGTAATGTAAATATAAATTAAAATAAAACTTAACAAGAGCATTAGCCTTTCATTCGTTCTTGTGAATAAATTTGAAATGATCCAGCGCTGTCTCAGGTATTTGACAGATAAATTACGTTTCTCCTGTGCTTAGTTTTTAGACATGTCAAATATCTGATCGTTCGTGCTTCCTTCCATTTCTTCCACTACTGCTCACAAATCTCGCTCTATGTTCACTTGTCAAGGCAGAGCGCTAAAATATGCTTTCAATTTTTTTTTAACATGGGTGCGGGTTCCGCTCTGCAGATTCAGTCTGTATTAGATGCGACATTATCTATTTTTATACTGTCCTTTTTTTTTTCTCCACGAATAAACGTCAAGAATTTTCACTTACGCCTACCTCTGACAAGGCGTAAGATTTAGTCTCAGACGTGTGCTACACCTTGGTGGTGCAACAGGTATAAAATCTACACAGTGCTTAATGGCCTCTCCAGATTACACGAGTTTAGCCCGATTTTGGCCCGATTTGTATGTGGTAGGACATCGTAGTAATTCGTAAACGACATGGGGTGTCGAGACGCAAGATTCAATCGTGTCATAGTATATGACAGCCAAAACTGCTCCTGCGAGGTCGCACAACATCACGACAGAAAGACTAGCATCTTTAATTTTTTCCCTGGTCGCTCACGACAGCTGTGACACTGTAGTGACGTTGACCAATAGAAGCACAGAACAGAAGCGACTCACTGAAGCTCTTCCATACACTAGGGATGGGCATTTTTCAATAATTTCATATTCGAATATTTGAGCTCATAAAAAACGAATATTCGAATATTGTTTATTTAAATTAAGTTAATAATGACGTAATTTGTTACATTTTTATTTAGTCACAATTTCACATCAAGCTTATAATTATCATTAAATATTCATAATGCATTAATATTATATCCTGTGTATCGTTTTTTATGTTTAAAAAATAGAAAAATACATAAAAACTGCATAAAAAATACATAAAAACTGCAGAAAACGGACTTAACAAAACGAACAAAACGCAACGTTGACAGTCTGTGATATATAGTTATCTTGTTTTTTTTGTTTTACATGTTCTTGATAAGAAAAACAAGCATATAGGTCTATTTTACTCTGGTGAAAGTCTGTTCAACAAGCCGACGGTTAACAAGCCGACAGCAGAGAAAACGCGCTGCTCTTCTCTAACTCCCGGAAACAAAACCCAGATCTGACAAGAATATCTGGCTTTATTGTTTATAATGTTGATAATAAATAAAGTAAATGGGCTTGATATCTCATGCCGACTGTTAAGATCCTAAAAAATACCCGCAACAAAGACGGAGCCATAGTGCTTGATTCCCTGATTACGTGACCGTCATCTTTATATAAATATTGTTTTCTTTGTCGTTCACGGTCAGTGTCTGTCTTGTTTAGCTTTGCATTGGATTTGCATCAATAAATAAGGTAGGCCTATTTATTTCAACTAAGGTAAGGAATTACAGCGCGTTTTAAAACAAACGCATCCGTGGAAATTTATTTACAGGCTGTTGAAGGCGACGACCCTATTTGAACTTCTAGAAGGAAAATTCTTGCTTTTAGGTATGTAAAAATGTGCCAGTCTTATGTTAAGGCCACATTCATTAACATTTGTTGCAGTGAAATGTACATTTTCATGTTTCAAGTTGTTGAAAATTAGCATTACTTAATATATTTTTAACGAACGAATATGAATTTACTAAGAACAACCGCTGCAATCAAGTAATGGTAATAAATGAATTATTGTTAATCATTTAATATTACGTTGATATTTTTATACCTAATGTAATGTTAACGAATTCTGTGGCTCACCAGTTTTGAAACATTTTAATATGGTGATGTGAGCCGAGCATAAAACGCGATCCAGGCATCCAGTGTGTAAACTTAAAATATTTAAATGAGCTTGCAATCTGAGTGAACAAAGATTTAGGAACACATACAAATGATTTTTTTATATTTTCTGTACATTAAAAAATCATTACAGAAGAAGTGAAGAAGCGTTAAATAAGACCTGACTCTAAGGTCTTCTGTAACGGTAACTTAACCTTGTGGTGACGCAGTTTTATTCTTATGAAAAATAGGAATATTCGAATAGCATTTTTAATATTCGAATAGTTATTGCGGATCGAATATTCGAATGTTCGAATACTCGTGCACATCCCTACCGTACACAACATTCAAACATGGCGAAGTGCAGGAGAGACATTGGTGTTGGTGCTGCTATGTGGGACAATGCAAAGGAGGAAAAGTTTGTCAAGTTATGGCAACAGTACTCCTGTCTGTATGATGTTTCCTCGAGGGACTACCATGATAGAATTAAAAAAGAGAAATGCTGGCGAATAATTGCTGACGCTAAACATAACATAAATTTACCTCAAGTTTTCTCTGTAGAATGGACAACCCATACTGTCCCCGTCTTGCAATCCACACCACTGTCGAGGTTTTTCTTTTTTTTTTGCGCTTTTCTGATGCAATTCCCATATCTATGGTTTATTTTTATACTGCAGCCGCTTCTTTCCGAAGGTCAGTCAGTCACTATAGTAATGCCTACTCAATGACATCACATATGCAGTCAATGTCACCCACGTTGTAAAAGACGAAAACCCGTTCTCGTCGGGAGGACATGCATAGTCTGCCATTGTTTCTTGTGAATGACATGTCAATATTTGCAAAGTCAAAATCGCAAAATCTGACACAGTGACATCGTAACAATGAAAAAAATTGTGTAATCTGGAGAGGCCATAAGGTGCATTTTACGTCCAGACTAGTTTTACGACCGGGTGTACGTCCAGACTAGCCTTACGACCGGGTGTACGTCCAGCTGGTGCAACCGGCCCCTGATGTATAGGCTAACCATAATTGCATACATGTAAAATAGACTTTGTAATGTGCATATGCGATTGTTGAAACACGTATCGGGATTTATTTAAAAACATACTGCAAATATTAACTCTCCGTTTATATACTCCTAACTGTGCGAACACACATTTTAAAGATGAAATGTATCCAAAGTTTAATTAAACATGAGGTCACACAAGGTGGGAAGTAATTTGCATTACTTATAATACTATGTAGCGTGTTGCAGCATGTGCGTTGCCCATAAGGCCATATCCCTAGCATATTTCACTGATTTAAAGATAGAGGTGCACCGATTGACCGGCCAGAGACCGGAATCGGCCGGTTTTTCGTATGATCGGCCGGACCGGTGACCTCGTTTATACTCGCATGTGGGTCCACCGTACCACGAGTCTCTGCTGACTGACGTGCATCTCGACTCTCGTATCCCGACTCTCGTATCCGCTGACTGCACGCGCATGCACACGCATCATGTACTGTACAGACAAAAAGGTGCACTGTAGTTCATCTCTCGCTGCTCTGTCTACATGGGGTATGTATGCTAACAGTGATGCTAAACTCTGACGCATGCTAAACTCATGTCGAAGTCGTTCACACTGTGTAAACAAACATAAATTCCATTCAACCTGATTGCTTGTCTTACGTTAAAACTAGGGATGGGAATCGCAGGGTACCTCCCGATATGATTCGATACGCGATACAGGGCTCACGATACCGATAATATCACAATGCGCCGATTCTGCGATAATCGATATATCGCTTGGCAATTCTATAAAAATACATCACGACATCTGTAAATGAAGGGAAAAAATTATCTATTAGATGAGCATTTTTAGTGTGTTGCGACTGTCTGTCTTTTGGTTTGTTTATTCTTGCGCTTGTCTTTGGACTGTGAATCTCTGGTGACTCCACACGCGTCTGCCAAAACGGGGGTTTGCGGTGCGTCACGTCAAAGCGCTCACGCTATGAGGATCATCGCGCATTTCAATGCAAGTTTCGCCTTGGCTCGCCTAAAGTCGAACTTTATAAAAACTATTAAAGCTTTACAAAACAATCTCACTTCTGAAATGCGTGAGGATGAGCTTTTTTAATATGCACGTGCAGATACCTGCACCCCTGCACGAGCACTGCGGGTGAGAGAGAAAGCGCCGGACTGGAGCGAATCACGAAACTACAGACTTGAAATAAGGTCAAAAGAGTATTCCCAACTTGCAGAGTGCCGAGTTAACCACGCCTACTTATTTACATTCACTACGAAATCCAAAGTGTGCCCAAACTTTTGATTTAAAAGACGCTGGCGCATCTCTAATTTGTTGTTGGTCCGCCATTATGCTCGTATTTCTTCTCCGCTGTGAATTACAATTTCCGTTAGGGATGTAACGGTATCAACATTTCACGATACAATAGTACCTCGATATGAAGACTACGATACGATATTTATTGAATTTTGTGCAGGAAAAAAACAAAAACAAATGAAGACTTGTGAAAATGTGGTATAAGTGTTTATTAAACTATGACTGAACAAAGATCACATTTGTTATTTTTAGATTAGGTAATTTTAAAGTGCAAAGAACAGTAATATAATAGCATAAAAACATAAAATAATATAAACATAATAAAAAATGAGAACATGAAACATGAAAAAATTAAAA
Organism: Triplophysa rosa; assembly: GCF_024868665.1. Classification (NCBI taxonomy): domain Eukaryota; kingdom Metazoa; phylum Chordata; class Actinopteri; order Cypriniformes; family Nemacheilidae; genus Triplophysa; species Triplophysa rosa. The sequence goes on from NC_079890.1 coordinate 9,681,172, forward strand.
TGAAAAACGTTTGAGTTTTGTCAACTTTTAACAACTCACAACCAGTCAGGTACTCGCCTCATTCACTGCTTCACTCACTGCTATTTTTTTTTCTCCTTGTATCATCATGAAACTTTTCGGGGTGATGTAACAAATGGCTCTTCATATTAGTCGTATTCCCCGAATTGTACTTCACCGCAGTCTGGCAGTTTCTGCATATTGTTTTTTGTCAGTCCGTCACCTTTTCTCGTTTCTTGTTACGGGAAAACCGAAACGCTTCCACACATGCGATTTATAATTCGCTTTAGCTTCAACTAGAGGTGGGAGGAATGGCCAAAAATCTATTTCAAGGAATGAGTAATTTTATTTCACAGTAACGATATATTTCATGAAACAATCTCCCATTATAATTTTATATTTTATACCTCATTTTTCTTAGATTGATTTAACTAATTTATTTATTACAGTTCATTTAAATGCTCACCATAGTTAAAATGTAGGTAAGTTATGAAAATGTACTAAAGATATCAAATTAAGTTCTGATAATCAAATGTATTATTTATTCATATTAATCTTCTGGCTATATCATATGTATACAGTAGGAAGATAGACAACATATATAACAATAAAGTATGAATATGCACAAACAATGAGAGTACAGTATATGACTAAACTGGTGTTCATGGGGTCTGTACTGTAGGTCTTTATCGCTCTTCACTCTCTATTAGATGAGCACCTTTAGTGTGTTGCGACTCTCTGTCTTTAGGTTTGTTTATTCTCGGGCTTGTTTTTGCACTGCGAGTCTCTGGTGACTCCTCACGCGTCTCCCAAAACTGGAGGTAGAAGCGCGTCACATCAAAGCTCTCACGCGCATTATCTCGCATTTCAACGCAAGTTTCACCTTGGCTCGCCTGAAGTTAAACTTTATAAAACTATTAACAGCTTTTCAAAACAACCTGACTTCTGAAATACGTGTTGAGAATGAGCTTTTTTAAATGCTGGCGCAGATCCCTGCACGAGCACTGCGGGTGAGAGAGAACACGCCGGACTGGAGCGCATCACTAAACTACAGACTGAAAGAAGGTCAAAAGAATGTTTGATACGTTCATTTGTTACGGGTGGATTAATTCATTAGTTTTTTTCAGAATAGCGCCTAATTTGCAGAGCACCGAGTTAACCACGCCCACTTATTTACATTGCGCGGAATACATGGAATAGAAAAATCTCTTACGGTTGACATTTTATTCCGCGGTAACGGAATATTCTGTCATTCCGCCCAGCCCTAGCTTCAACAATTTGTAAATCCGTTTCTATGCCACTAGCGGCATCCGCCATTTTCGCTCAACTTGATCTGTACCGGGCGGCAGCAGAGCGCAGAGGATGATGGGCACGCATGGGTTGATGGGAATTGTAGTTCCCGCTTCCCTCAACTTGCTCCATTCGGCTGAAAAAACTACACTTTGGCTGGAAGATCTATCGTCATGCGACCACGATAGTATCGAAAAAAAATGCTATCGCGATACTTCGATATTTACAATACCGTTACATCCCTAATTTCCGTTCATCTGACCATCCGTAATCTGGGAGCGTCACAACAAGAAATATGTGGGTACTGCCGTTCTGGTAAGCACAGTGTAGGTATGAATTTAGATCTTTTGTATTTGAAAAAAAATCGAAACTTTGTGCCAGAGTATTGATAACATCTTGCGGGCTGAAATGTCGCGATAAATTGCCATATCGATTTTTTTTCCCACCCCTATTTAAAACTGTGGTCATTTCACCTAGGTAAAATGACATTGTAACACAGTTCAATGTAGGGAAGGAAGGAGGCGGGAACCGGCGAACATTTAAACAATAAACTTTAATCAAAAATAAACAAACAATAACACGGAAGTAAAAGGCCGGCAGCCACCTCACGGTCGACTGCCGGCCACACAAACATAAATAAAACTTAACATTTCCGGGCCCGGTCCTCTCTCGTCGGCAGTCCCGTCGCTCGTCCTCTTATGCTCCCTAGCTCCCCGTGAGGCATGCGGGACCGGTGCGCGTACAGCTGATACTCATTATCACTCACGCCACCGGCCCCGCCTTCCTGCCCCACGGCTCTCGTCCCGCCTTCCTCGCTACATACCCCCATCGCCCCTCACAGGCCGGGGGGTACCACCGCGCCTGTGCTTACTCCCCCCGGGGGGCCCCCCCTTGAGAGCCCCAGCGCCTGGGGGTACGCACCGACGAGACGAGAGAACGGAGCCGGGAGCACCCCGAGCGACAGGGACGAGAGAGGGGAGAGGGAAAAAAAAATAGTCCGGTTCCCCGACACGCCGTCGCTCGGTCCTCAGCCAGCCGAGAGGCTCTTCCTCGCGGTGCTATGCTGTGGTGCTGGACGTTCGGTGGACGGCCCGATCCGCCTCCTGGCGGCCGGCGATGGCTTCTGGCTGAGGGCAGCCGGCACTCCCGAGCTCCCTCCATGGCCGCCATCCCACCTCGTCCCAGGAGCACGGCCGCGGGCTCTCCGTCCCCACCGAATCCCATCGTTCCAGCACCACGATCTCGGGCAGCCGCTGGCGGACGCCCTCGTCCGCGCTGCCCGAACTCCTCAGCACCGCGAGGCCGCTCGGCGGCGAGGGCTCTTCGACAGCATGTCCCTCCTTCCTCCCGGGTTTCGGCACCATTGTAACACAGTTCAATGTAGGGAAGGAAGGAGGCGGGAACCGGCGAACATTTAAACAATAAACTTTAATCAAAAATAAACAAACAATAACACGGAAGTAAAAGGCCGGCAGCCACCTCACGGTCGACTGCCGGCCACACAAACATAAATAAAACTTAACATTTCCGGGCCCGGTCCTCTCTCGTCGGCAGTCCCGTCGCTCGTCCTCTTATGCTCCCTAGCTCCCCGTGAGGCATGCGGGACCGGTGCGCGTACAGCTGACACTCATTATCACTCAAGCCACCGGCCCCGCCTTCCTGCCCCACGGCTCTCATCCCGCCTTCCTCGCTACAGACATTTAACACGACTTCTACTTGTTTTTAAAAATCCAAAATATAAAAAAATGAATAAATCAACCAATATATGTGATGTACTGTATATCTGATTGAGTTCTTTACTAACACAAAAAACTGCAAATACATGTACATCTTTAGAGTAGAATTCACTCATAAGATTTGTAACTTTTTTATTGACGTTGCAGCAAAAATCAACCCACTTTTAATACTACAGACCCAAGATAAAGACAATTTATTTTACATTGCAGAAAAAATGAAATAAAGCAATGTTAGTTTCATAAACAGAAACAGACAAGAATAAAGTTGGAAGTATTTTGTTGTTATCTTTTATTGTTACAAAAATAAAAAAGGTAAATTAAGTGACATGTTTAGTTATATTTTATTATTTGTACTTCTTTTCAGTCACAGAGTTATTCAATTTAAGAGTTGTTTGGGAAAGAGAATATTCTGTAATTTAATGCAGCTTGGAGAACTGCATTTAGGGAAATTTGGGGAAATTGTAATGTTCAATCATTTATGTAATGAAAATAAAAAAAATGTGCATTGAAGAAAAGTTAATGTGGTTTTATATACAGTACACTGTCAATTATAGTTTGTGGATAGAAAATCAGAATCGACAAGTTTCACTTATAATAAAATCGGAAACGATTTTCCGAAGAAAATTGCAATCGGTGCATCTCCATTTAAAGACTGTGGTTATATTTCTTGCATTTTATCAGCAGTATTAAAGTTTCTTATGCAATGGTTTCTTTTTTTCTCTGCTGGCAGATAAAGGAGGGAGAGGAATTGTTGAAGTTAGGAGGGGGTCACCAGCTGGGACCTGGTCCACACAGCATTGCCAGTACAATAGGAATATAACAGAAACACACACAAAGACATAAGCTTTTTGGGCGTTATTACTGCTTCTGGCAGCTGTATTATCAACAAATAGTTTAGTTTTGCGTTTCAATGTTTCATGCAGTAAATCTACCTTAGTCGGTATCAATTCTGCAGTTATTGCATTCAAACAGGTATTACAAATTTTAAGGGTTTTCATTTTTCTTTGGTTTCTGTTTGTTTTTATCTGTATATTGGCTGTGAACAGTAGAGCTCTTAACCCCAATCAGACCTTTAGGAGTTTTTGCTCTCCTGCGCACACACCTTTAATAAGGTGTATCCCTATTACTCCCTAATATCCCTACTCAATCAGATTAACTTTGAAATACACATTTATACACACAACAAACGCACATACGTACATACACACGTGTTGGCCTTCTCTTCTGAACCTGGTCCAGCTTCGTCTTGCCTGCGCCACTCCTCTGGACAGGGTAAGAGTACATTAAAAAAGTGTTTTTTTAATACAGATGTTATTTTTATTCTCAGAATTCCTTGTTGCACTAAAGCATTAATTGTGTGTGCTAAATGAAGTAAAGTGTGTTAAGATATTTCAGTGTTCTGCATGCTCACGTTCAGTGATTTTCTTTGTAGATTTTCACCTTGGAGAAGGAAGGAAGAATATGACTGCTGAAACACTTAACTTTGGCCCAGAATGGTAAAATCTTTGTTCATATTTACCTTAACTTTCTTGTTTCTGTTTAGAGCTATTGAACCAGGTTATGTAAGCATTATTGATTAATTTCTGATTAATCAAATGTCCCTAGAAAAAGGGAGACAAAGATCCGATTTAACATAATACTAGATTTGTAATGTGTCATAGTTGATTACTGTTATTTTCAACTGCATGTCGTCACTGTCTTTTCTAAACCTTGTATGTCCGAATTCGCTGTTTTTCAGAAATAGGTGAAAATGTATGCTCTTTAAATGATTAAATACTGTGTTGTCAAAGTTGACAAACACTATTTAATACTTTTTTTTGGCTAAATATTTATAAAACCCAGTGACAAACTTAAACTGTGACTATAATAATGATTTTTGATGAAAAATTAAAATGGTAAAATATGGAGATACAAGGTTTAAGAAGGACAACAGTGATGTGTGTAATATACACTCCTGGACAAAATCTTAAGACCGTTGGAAACATTACAAGTATTCGCATTTCTCGCTGGTGGATCGTAACCAGGTTGTAAGTACTGCTTTAAAATGCCAAAACAAGAAACAGGAGCAGGAGACAAAAAAACTGAGAGTAGGCAATTTATTGAAAACTTAATTTAAACTCAAACAGGCTGTTCATCAGCTCGTCAAAAGAAGACCATAGCCCAAAAAACCCCACAACAGAACTAAAAGTGTCAAAAATGGACTCAGTAGTGAGTAGCCCCACCGTTCTTGTTGATCACTTCAAACACTCGTTTCGGCATGCTTGATGTGACTGTTTCCAGGAGGCTGGTGGCAACGTTTCTCCATGTGGTGAAGATGGCTTCACGAATGGCATCCACGTTCTGGAACTGACGTCCGTTTTTGTAAACATCCCTCGCCATCCATCCTCAAACTTTCTCAATGGGATTTAGATCAGGGGAACATGCAGGATGGTCCAAAAGAGTGATGTTATTCTCCTGTAAGAAGTCCTTTGTCAGTCGGGCTTTGTGAACTGCAGCATTGTCTTGTTGAAAGACCCAGTCATTACCGCACAGATGAGGGGCCTCAGTCAAGAGGGATGCCAACTGCAACGTGTTCACATAGCCAGCCGCCGTTTGACGGCCCTGCACAACCTGAAGCTCCATTTTCCCATTGAAGGAAAAAGCACCCCAGATCACGATGGAGCCTCCAACACTGTGCCGCGTAGAAAGCATCTCCAGTAGGATCTCCTTGTCATGCCAGTAACGTTGGAAGCGATCAGGACCCTCCAGGTTAAATTTTTTCTCATCAGAGAATAAAACTTTTTCAACTTGTCAATGTCTCATGTTTGGTGCTCCCTTGCAAATTCCAAACGGGCAAGTTTGTGGCGTTGAAGGAGACGTGGCTTTTGAAGATGTTTTCTTTCTTGAAGCCGTTCTCTCGCAGATGCTGTCTTATGGTTACTGGGCTGCAGTCAGCATCAGTAAGGGCCTTCATTTGGGTTGAGAATCGCCCTGTGTCTTCATGAACAGCCTGCCTGATCCTCCGGCTCAGTGCAGATGAATTTTTTTGGGTCTACCACCCATGACTATCTTACTGCGTCCAACCTCGGCAGCGATGGCACGTTGCGAGAGCCCTTGCTTGTGCAGCTCAACAATCCTGCCACGTTCAAAGACAGAAAGCCTTTTTGCCTTTGCCATCAGGAGATCATGACAGTTTCACTGAACAATGACATGAAAGCCATATTTTTGTGCAGATTTTAACTTTTTAAGGCTATGGTCTTAAACTTTTGATCTGCTGATGAACAGCCTGTTTGAGTTTAAATGAAGTTTTAAATAAATTGCCTACTGTTTCTTTTTTGTCTCTTGCTCCTGTTTCTTGTTTTGGCATTTTGAAGCAGTACTTATAACCTGGTTACGATCCACCAGCGAGAAATGCGAATACTTGTAATCTTTCCAACGGTCTTAAGATTTTGTTCAGGAGTGTATATGAAAATATTCAGTCTTTTAATTGAAGTTGTATGTTTAAAAAATGCAGATTTTTTATCTATTTGTGAGCACAGACTGTTTTAGATTTATTGTAGGTTTGTTCATGCTTTGTTCAAATTTGTCTTTTGTGACAGAATAGAGTAGTTATGTAGCACAATACATTGCATTTGAAAAAAATATTGCCCAATTATTTGGACATTTTATTTTTATTTTCCTTTCTGTACTTTTACGTTCTTAACTATCTGTTAAATCCATTATTGGTTGATTTTTAGTGTTACTTTCTTTGTTGTAAGATATCTGCATTTCTCAATCGCTCTTCTAAACGATCACTCCCTTTTCTTTGCCTTTATCTTCACTGTAAACTCACTTTTCTCGATTAATCTCCACAAATGTATTATTTTCATTCGGCCGCCATTCCGCTTGGCCTGTCGCTTTGCTCTTATTCATTTCACTTTGAAACACCAAACCAAGTTTCTCTAAGCTCTGCTCTCAGCCGCCATTCCCTTCTTCCCAACCCCCTTCTCTGCATGTATCTCCTCTTGGCACACACTAAATGATTATGCAGAAATGAAGCCGTTGGGCGTTATCCCTCTGCTGAACTAAGGCTCCTCTGTGCATAGTTGGTCTTCGGCCAAGAAAGTGGATTCCTGGGTTAGACATGTACAATGCAGGGGTGGTGTGTTTCCTTAGAGCCTTCTTCACAGGCTTATCTCAGCAGGGTAGTGTTTGTGTAAAGTTTAAATGGTCACCTGAGGCTCTGAAAGATCCTAAAATAAACCAGGATATACAGCACTCAACATTGACAGGGCTGTCCTTGGATAGTAGCCAAGAGTAGGATGTTTCTGCTGTTGAATCTCTTTTGATCTCATCTCATCTGATCTCTCTCAGGCTCCGTGCACTTTCCAGTGGAGGCAGTGTGTCTTCCCCTCCTGCCTCTCCTGCTATGCCAAAGTACAAGCTGGCCGAGTACCGTTATGGCAGAGAGGAGATGCTAGCACTTTATGTCCAAGACAACAAGGTGGGAATCCCAAACTAATCTTACAACGTTGAGAACCCCAAATCTTCCTCCCTAGTTTAATGGCACTTATTGAAACTGATTTACTACGAACTTCTGCAACTTTGTTAAATGTCTGCCAATGTCAGCTATTCTAACACTTGACCTGCACAGCCAAAATGAGGTATTAAAGGAACTGTTCACCCACAAATGAAAATTCACCTCAACTCGAGGGTGAGTAAATTATACCAGAATTTTTATTTTTGGGTGAACTGTCCCTTTAAACAAGCAGAATAAAAGGACAAATGATGAAACGTGTCCCCTACACCTTTTGTTGTGTAGCGCCCGCTGCTCTGCAAATCCTTCCGAAGACTTTTCTATGAGCCTGTCACAATGTAACGGAGGCTTTCTGAATTGACTGTTATTGAAGAATGGAGCAGTTAAACACTATTTTGGACCTGACATCTAACCCCTAGTCCATGTGTTAGCATTGAAAAGTACTTTATCGTATTTCACATGGGAAGATGGCTTTTGCATTTAAATCTTAGATAAGTTTAAAACCAGTGTGTGTAATTCTAAAGGTGAGAGAGTGGGTGATTGTTTTTGGCGTAAAAGTTAATTTGTTAAATGTTACAGAAAAGTTTGACCGCTGTGTTCGTGTGGTTATTCTGCAGTATGAGATACTAGAACTCTTCATATCTGGCTGATCTTCAGTGATTTTGAAACGTGGAGGTTTTACACCTAGCATGTCTTAATGCATGTTGCTACTGGTTAGTTTGAAAATGCAAAAAATGTGTCTTACAGGTACTGACTAGAGGTCTGCATGGGCTTTAAACGAAAGCCCGAACCCAGCCCTCACCCTAGATTGTTTAACCCGACCCGGCCCGACCATTACAGTTACATTTTAAACCTGACCCGAACCCGAAGTGCGTTTAACAGCAAGCTTTGTTGAAATGTGCTGCATTTTATGATCGATTGCGATGATAATTAAACAAATAGCAACATGTAGGCAAACACAGTTTCATCAAGGCACGGTGGCCCACTCAGCAGTGAACACAAGAAAAAATAAGAAATACCACAGACTTACCAATAACGAAACTTTGCTGTGGGTGAACAGGTGTAAAAGTGAAAAATCATTTTTGAACCCTCTGGAACTGTTGGTTTAAGCGCCGTCCTCCTCTGATTAAAGTTAGCCCAGCTGCACTGAAGTTCCTCTCGCTGCTGTTGCTAACGTCAATTGCAGGGATGCTGAGGATACTACGGGCCAGTCTTGACAGTAATGACACGATCATAATTCTTCCAGAGTGCAGCTTTCCCTGCATTATTTGGAACTGTAATATGTTTTCCATCGCTAATATTTTGCTTTATCGCACTCCTCTTACCATCATCTGCTGTGTCGTGACAACGAGGACAAGAGCGGGAGCACGTGCGCAGAACAGTTTATGCGAAAAGTGTGTTTTCTCTCGTGTTTTTTTGTGGTCACAATGCAGCAAACACACAAGCACACGCCACGTCACGCAAACTTGTTTGTATATAGCCTATATATTTTTTTAGTTACAAACCCGACCCGAGGCTATTCATTAAACATTAACACGAACCCGACCCGAAGCCCGCAAGTTTTTCGGTCCCCTTCGGGCTCGGGTCGGGTTGCAGACCTCTAGTACTGACACAAGTCAAAGGTTTCCACGGGTAACGGCAGAGTCAAATCTCTGGTGCAGCAAAAATAGACTGTAGCAGCTTTGACCTAATAGCTGTAAGGGATTATAGGACTCCCTTAAATGTTGTAAATTCATGTTTTGAATTTATATGGAACCAATTCCCCTATTAGTTAAGTTGCTGTAAGTGATGTTAGCTGTTATGGAACTATCGCTTTCGTGAAAAAAGTGATATATGTGGGCACACATATACCTTTAAATCAGGGGTTCTTAACCTTTTTGACTCCAAGGCCCCCTATTGTATTCAACAATATTCAAAATTACCCCTCCCACTTGCAAAAAACTCCCACTTTTGCACTTGCAAAAAAAAATTATGGAACTTGACTTCAACTGGAAAACGTTACTTTATAATAAAAATAACCAAATAATAAGAATTATCTCGGTTTTAAATTTTTTTTGACATATACTTAAATGCTTATTTTGTCTCATTTTCAGTCATCTAGAGCAGTGTTTCCCAACCTTTTTTCTGCCGCGGCACAGTTTTAATTTGCAAAAAATTTCACGGCACACCAGCATCACATTAACCACTAAAATATAACAAAATGGCACAAAACTGCATTGCTTTAAATTGCTTGTTAAGACAGCATATTATAATAAACGTAGTACTCACATATGATGTCAATGTGAAACTTGAGCTTGTTTTGATGAGCACAAAGATGATATCCTCGCTGGAATTGATGACAATGACACACGGAGCTCTTGGTCAACTGCTCTCAATCTTTCTCTATTTTTGTTCTTTATATAAGTCAAACTGGAAAAGCTGAGCTCACATAAGTAGGTTGTGGAAAAAGATAACAACACTGAGATTGCACTGTCTGCAATGACTGGGTACTCTTTGGCAGCAGTCAACCAGAAACTGTCCAAAGGTAGGTCACTGAATGTAATTTTCAAACCACGGTCCTGTCTCATTTCAGTGAGCTGCTCTTGTTGCTGCAGCGACAGTCCATTTGCGTTATCCATTGCAGATGAGCTAAATGGGTCTCGAACCCAGTCAAAGGCTTCAGGTGATGTTAAGGGGAAATAAAAAGAGAATTTTTCTTCGAGAGTTGATAGATGCTTACAAATGACCTCACACAATGCTGCAAAGTTGTCTGAATGTCCAGTTTGGGCAAGGGGAAACATCTCAAGAGAGCCTTTTTCCACATGTTGTCGCCAGAGGGCAAGCTTTGATCTGAATCCATGCAGTTTTGTCTGTGCTAGTTAGTACATTTTCATTTCTCCCTTGCATTCGCGTGTTCAGTTCATTCAGGTGTGCAAAAATGTCCGCCATGTATGCCAACCGTGCACACCATTCTTCATCTGCCAACAGCAATGCGTACTCTGATTTTTCCGCTGTGAAGAAGGTTTTCAGTTCTTCCCTCAGTTCGTACACATGCGACAAAAGTTTACCACGGGACAGCCATCGGACCTCCGTATGAAGCAATAAAGTCTTATGGTCTGCCCCCATCTCCTCACATAAGATAGCAAATAGTCGGCTTTTCAAAGGCCTTGTTTTTATAAAGTTGACAATACGCACTGCACCATCCAACACATTCGACAGCTCCTTTGGTAACGTCTTGGCAACAAGTGCCTTGCGATGCAAAAAGCAGTGCGTGACCGTTACATTCGAATTTTTTTCTTTGACTCTACTGATGAATCCCTTGGTATTCCCAGTCATGGATGCTGCTCCGTCGGTACACACACTCATGCAGTTTTCCCATTTTAGTCCTCCTTGTTCAATGTAATCGGATGTCACCCGAAATATTTCCTCTCCTGTTGTTTTTGATGGCAACTCATTGCAAAAATAAAAATTCTCTCTGATGATTTCACCATCCACAAAGCGCACGTTCGCTAATAGCTGAGCATTCCCACTTATATCTGTTGATTCATCAATTTGGAGTGCAAATTTGACGCTAGTTTTTATTTTTTCAAGTACAACACTCTCAATGTCAGCGGACATATCGTCAATGCGTCTGGCGATTGAATTGTTTGAAACGGGCACTTTTTGTGAAACGGGCAGCATTTGGACCCAACATTGTTTTCACAATTGCTTTGCATGCAGGCATAATTAATGACTCCGCCACCGTATGTGGCTTTTTAGATTTTGCCACTAAACCAGCAACCAGGTAGCTAGCTTCGAGAGCTTTTTCAGACACTGTGGTACTCTTTCTCATCTAAGAAGCCTGTTTCTCCGTTTGATCTCTCAAACGCACAAAATAGTTTGTCTTTTTTAATAAGTGATGGATGTTTTGTTTGTAAATGACGTTTAAGCTTGCTAGGAACCATTCCATGGTTCGATAGTTTTTCTCCACAGACTAAGCATAAGGGTAGTGCTGCCGAGCGATCCCCGGTGAAAGTGAATTCATATGACAGATAACTGTCGCTGTATTGTCTTGAGCATGGGAAAATCGCGGGCTACGAGGTCACGTATACGTACAGTCTCCTGGATGAGATCACGTATGCGTGGTCAAATACGCGATGAGGTCACAGTTGGTTTACTTTTAATTGTAAAACATTGCTGTACATCTATATTTTATTTATTATTATTCAAAATTGGCCATTTTCCACGGCACACCGGACAACTTGTCACGGCACACTAGTGTGCCGCGGCACAGCGGTTGGGAAACACTGATCTAGAGCAGTAGTTCTCAAACTTTTTCATTGTGAGGCCCTCTTTGTGTGGGGTGCATCACTTTGTGGCCCCCCAAATAAAGACTTATGATCTTAAATGGGAATGGGAAGCGGCGACCTGACAAGAGCTGAGATGATAGAGCTGGATAAAGCGACTTGACACGTCTTCACTACAAAATTTCAAATGCTATTAGATTATTAATGACAATCTTAAATCTATAATTTACCTTATAAGTAAGTTTATTTATTTTTTATTTAGCCTTGTTGTGCAAGCACTGTCGAGCTTGTGCAGAGGCAGCAGCTTTTGCCAGAGGGGAACTGGAATCCCCTGGTTGGGCCTGGGTTCTCCTGAGGTTTTTGTGTGTATGTGCGTGCTTGTCTGTGTGCGTGCGTGCGTGCGTGCGTGCGTGCGTGTGCGTCTGTATGTGTGTCTATGTCTATGGATGTTAGTACGTGTGTGTGGATATTGTGTGTGTGGAGTGTTTTGTATGTGGGTATGTCTGTCTTCTGTGTTTTCACCTTTTTCTTGTTTTTACAGTTATAACTTTAATTGTTTTGCTCATAGTCAATATGTCTCATGTACAGCTGCTTTGTAACAATGAAAATTGTAAAAAGCGCTATATAAATAAAGTTGAGTTGAATTAAACTTAAAAATTGTATTAAACCAAAAACAAACAATTATACAATGCTGGAAAATCTATTATTTTGGTTAGTGGTCTTATTTTTCTGATATTTGATTGCACAAAATTTTAATTTCTATATTTCTATACTACTTGGGGGCCCCCCGGGGGACCACAGCCCCCAGTTTGAGAACCACTGATCTAGAGGCCCCCTTGTGGACCATAGCCCCCCTATTGACAACCACTGCTTTAAATGAATTGTCCGTAGCCTGACAGTAGGCCATTTAAGTAATGCATCGACTTATCATATTTAATATTATAATGTTTAGGGGGAAAATGCACCTTTGTTCTGTATTAGTAGAGCGTAGTTTCAGTTTTCTTGTTATAAAACAATTTAATGACAATAATAAAATACCTAATGCTAAGATATCAAAACCATTGTCATTCACTTATTCAACTGGACTAAGCTGTTTTTATTACATTGTGTCATGACCTTCCACAACCCAAAAAGTGTGTCTTGACCCACAGTTTGAAAACCGCTGCTAAATAGGATTAGTATCAGTATTGTGGAGAAAAATTAATGTAGAAATTCTATTAATGTAGAAATGCTACAATAAAGTTGAGAAAAAAGTTGTCGAATGTGACTACTGCCAGCATCAGAATTCCTAAAACAGACACCTGACTTGTTTGGACAGCGAAGTTGTTTTGTATACGTTTTGTATATTTTTAAAGTCCAGTGTCCAGGGGTTAAAGTTTTTTCCAGTTAACCTGTCATTTGTATTTCTTCATTTGAATATAGGGTGAGTCATAGTGTATGTCCTTGTGTTTTCAGGTTCCTGAAGAAATGCAGGATAAGGAGTTTGCTGTTATTCTGCAGGATGAGCCTCAGCAGCCGCTGGCACTGTTGCCTCTCACTGAAGAGGAGCAGGTGAGACACACAGCTTCATACATCACGGGAGAGGCGGGTACATTTTTGAAAAATCTACAAATAGAAAAGGAAGTAGCCTCTAGTGCAGATCTTGTGGTTTTGGTGTGGTCCTGATTTAATTCTTGTTTGTTTTTCTTTCTGCAGAGGAACTTTTCCTTGTCTGTCAACAGTGTGGCTGTGCTGAGGCTTATGGGTAAAGGGGGCGGGGCCGTCCCAGCTGGGGTGAACCGAGGTCGAGGCACCGCGCGAGGTGGCCGTGGTAAGTTGACCTATTGTTTGAAGTGTGTGGATTATTCGTTAGAGCTGCACGATTCTGGATAAATTTAGAATCACGATTCTTTTGTTTTAAATCAGGGGTCTTCAACCGGGGGTCCGCGGCCCATAGGGGGTCTGCGGTGGAACTGCAAGTGATCTGCTAATTACTGTTTACTCACAGGCAACTTTTTGTGTAAAAATGTACAGCATGGGTACAGAAATATTACAACCAATGTTCTCTTTAAGCTGCGCACGTGCGCGGCCGCATTGAGGCTCCCGCGCATTGCAATTTTAACCTGCCTGCGTGCAGACAAAAACATCCATTCAGGCAGCTGAAGCAAGCAATGGAACAAACGTCACATCTGCATCATAAAAACCGGTAGTGTTAGAATCAGTGCATTCTCTGTCTCCCTTCCGATAAAAGTACGCATGAAAGCAGTTGAAAAAAAAAGAATGACGCTTGATAAAACGGCCTGATTTTACAACAGAAAGCATAAAATCTGCACTAATTTCTTTTGCATCCAGAGACAACCTCTACCTTCACTAGAATAGTCTTTGTGCCATTAACCAGGGTCAGTCATCTCATTGAAGCCTTAATAAAAACTAAAGTTCAAATAAATGTTTAATTGTCTCACAGTAAAATGAAAATGTTTGATGCTGCAAATTCATTAAAATAATCAAGCAATCTATATTAAAAACAAAATTAATACACAGAAAAGTGTTTAGCCTATGTGCAACAATAACATAATAGAGGGTTTTCACGACGCGTCATCAATCCAGAAGTCGGCCATAATGGCGCATCTGGGTAACTGACCAAACCGTGACGTAGGCGCAAACCCTCTATAGTGCTAATTTAATGTCTTAACATAATATTGCTTTGACAATAGAGTTGTTTCTATTTAAATAGCTCCATTTACACATTTAGTATAAGGGGTATTATGGTAAGGTATTGTTTAGGAATTTGCTTCAAAATTATTACATATTTCATGGTTAACCTATAGTTACTATAGTGAGAAAATGTTTACAACACAAACCGTAGGTAAACTATAATGGTAGATTTTTTTGTTTTGTTTTGCTTCAAGTGCAAAAGTTAAACTTCCTAAAAAGTATTAATGCATTGAAGTAACTTGTATATAAAATATTTCTATAGTAAAACAAATTCAGACACTTGCAATTAAAGGTCTTTAGAAAGAATGATCAATTTGCCTGACATCTGCAGACTGCTTGAAAGAGGTCTTTAAAGAAAGACACAACTTCTGTGATCATTTGACACAGAAATAACGATAGCGTGTGGATATAAAAAGTCTGTTTGTGATGCTTCAGTGGCAGCACCAACACAGATTGAAGCGTTATGATTTTAGTCCGAAGTGTAATAGACGCAGGAGAATCGTTGATTTTCATTAATGAGATCGTGTGGGCGTTTGAATCTAGATCGCGATCTTTTAACGATTAATCGTGCAACTCTAGTGTGCGCCATGCTTTGTGTGTAGGCCGAGGAAGGGGAGAGGGCATGTTCTACCAAAGAAGCAGTGAGGAAGTAGAAGGTGGCTTTGGTCGGAGTGTTCGAGAGATCCATCGTAGCCAGAGCTGGGACGACAGGTATTTTCTAATGTTAAACTAGGGCTGTCAATATTTTCAAACTAGGACTATTTCTCACATAATTTCTTTTTATTACAGAGGCGAAAGACGCTTTGAGAAACCCTTGCGGAGAGATGGGGTGCGGCTAGGTTTCGAGGAGTCTGGTTTGGTTGGGCGAAAAGAGTTCATGCGCTCTGACAGTGACAATTGGCGCACCTTGAGAGAGGAACAGGAGGAGGATGACACGGGAGAGACCGGAAGCAGCTGGAGACTCACTGGTTCACGAAGAGATGGTACACACACTAAGAACCCATTTGGTATTGATGTCAGTAGCTGATGATCTGGTCACAGGAACACATCATGACATACACACGGTCCAAAACACTTTCTGATCTCATCACTTAAATCACATTAGAAGAAATTGTCGGAAATGCATGTGGCCACATCACATTTTTTGTGTTACCGCTAATGCATAAAATCCAGGAGTGATACTGTCCACTAGCTTTTTGTTCCAACATAATGTCCAGTGACAGATCATTTGAATCGCATACATCAGTAGATAATTTAATACAGTACAAGTGATGCATGTATTACACATTTGACAATTTATTTGAACCGTTTTAGCCTAGCACTTTATAAAGATCTCAAAACAAATTATTTTCCCCCCTCTCTTCCCCGTCCAGATGGTGGTCCTCGCTCAGCTGGGTGGAGAGAACACGTCGGTCCCGGTGAAGTTCGCCGTAGGAAGTTTGACTTTGACTTCCGGGATGGAGGAAATGAGGGAGGAAGAAGAAGAACAGGAAGTGAAGGGGCAGAGGATGAAAGGGATGGTTTGCCAGAGTGGTGCACAGATGAAGAAGACGGTGAAATGGGAACCTTTGATTCTTCTGGAGCGTTTATGTCTTTTAAGGTGAGAACATAATCCCAGTCTTTGTTATTATCTGACCTATAGTGTTTCTCTGTTATTCACATGTTTTTCTTCCACTTTTTTTTAGAAAGGCCCAAAAGACCCCATTCCAGAAGAGGACTTTGAGTTCCTGGGTTTGGAGGATGAGGAAGAGAATGATACTAATCCAGAGAAGAGTAACGGCAGTGAAGCAGAAAAAAGTGAGAAAGGTAAGGAAAGAAATGTGCTTGGATCATTATTATGGTTTTGAAAATGTATCCATCACTTCTGGTTGAGTTTAACAAACTAAATGCACCCCTATATTCTATAATAATCTTCCAGGTTGCAAATACATTGCTTCGCAACTATTAGCAGCTTACCACTATGCTGTTTATATATAGGCTATTAGGCTGTATATACATTTGGCTGTTAGTCAAATAAATGATGACTGATTATTTAGATTTTTGGTTGACCCGTTTCTTTAAATCATATTAATATCACTACAAGGACAGTTTGGCACTCTTGTGTCTAATAACCATAGGCGTAATTTGCGGGTGGATGGGTGGGACATCTCCCCACCACTTATTGGAAAAAAATATAGTGTGTCTATTTACTGTGCAAGTAGCCCGCTTTGTAAGCAGAGGCTACTTATACTAACTCCGCCCATCAGTTTCAGATTAGAATAGACAAAATGTAAGAAAGGCACACGAAAATTGACTGCTCCGGTGGCGTAGAGCGTAAAGCAAGAGTTACCCGCTTCATGTCGTCGTGGGTTCGGGACTGTTGTTTGCTGAACTTTTTCACATATCAGATTGTAAAGGTATTTATTTTTAATAAAATGATGAAAATATTTGGCTGTTCAAGTCATACATGTACCAAACATTTTGCGCTTAATTGCACTTTGGTGCTATATATTCGTCCTTATTGTACTCGACATGCGGTTGCTATCGTCTATTGCAAGATTAATTACATTTTGATACTTGATAGAAAACTCCAATAAATGGAAAAAGTCACAACTTTGTAGTTTCATGAGTTCAAAACAAAATTTAGAAAGTTCGTTGTATATTTGTAGCCTATCTGGCAATGCCCGTAGTAATAAGTGAAAATAAGATTTTTTAAAGATACTATTTTTCCATCTGTTTCCTCTGTATACTTGAATGTTTGTCCTTATTAGCAGTGGGTTCCCAAACGTCTCAATCCTAGACCCACCGACAGGTAATCTGTGTCAAACACCAAATTTTTAACATGGGGAAAACACAAATTTTTTAATTACTTACGGCAACAGCCATCCTTACATATAATAAAGCACAACATGCTTTAAATGATCTATTGATGAAAACATGATGTAGTTTAAAAACAAATGGAAGCAGATCTGATATGAAAATTTAGAATAGTGAGTTCAGCGGATTCGAACCTGCTTCACGGCAGTGTCAATATTATTTGTCATGCGTCTTTCTACACCACTGAAGCCGTCGATAAAGCAGCGCTGTTTTTATACTGTTTTCTAGAGGAGGAGTCACCTACATTTTTGCACGCATGAATATTCCCAACGAGTTATTACAGAAAAAAAATATTAAAGTATTGTTTGTGTCGTCTTTGTTCCCACCACTTTTCAAAACAAAGTTATGCCACTGCTAATAACTTAATAGTAAAATCACAGTTATGCCTAACCTTCCATTAGCTGTAGTTGTCCCAGTTACAAATAAAATACAGACAGTATATTTTTCTTCCCATTTTATCATTATACATGTTGTTCTTCCCATTTCATCAGTCTCTTTATTTTTACAGATGTGATGAACTCTGCTCTTTTTTCTGAAACCGAAGTGAAGCCTGTTTCTCCCTCCCCTCCTCCATCCATCTCTCTTCCTCTGTCTGCTCCTGACACTGAGGCTGTGCTCTCTGCTGCCCCCTGTGGCGTTGAGGAGCCTCACCCTACCCCCTCAATTCCCAACAAACTACCAAGTGAAGGTAAACATGTTATCTTTTGATTTTCCTGCAACTGTATATGCTACTGGCACTTGACTTGTGGTATTTTTGTTGTAATAATGGATTTTTTATTATAGTATTATCAGAGGCCCTGTTAATTTTGAGCCCCAGTGCCTCCTCCAGTCTGCCTTCATCGCCTCCCTCCTCTTCCTCTGCTGCTACTGACCTCCCACCACTGGGGGGCGACATTGAGGATGATGAGGGCATGAAGCATCTGCAACAGGTACAGTAGATGTTGGGGAATGATGTTCGCTGGGTTTTGACTAGAAGGGATACAGCTACCTCCACTGGGCATGCGCACTTTAATACTGCATCATTTTTGTCACTCTGAAAACAGTTGATTAATATTTTTTATTATTGTAAGGTTAGGTTTAGGCTTGGGGTAGGTGTAGGCGTTAGCTAATGTAATTTATTGTAATTATTAGGGCTGTGTATTAGCAAGTGCCTCCCGATACGATACATATCGATGGGTCACGATACAATATATTGCTATGTATTTCGATACGATACACATTTGCGATATATTGCAATACTTTAAATAGAAAATGTAAAAAGTAGAGCTAGAAATACAACATGCTGTGCACCACCGTGCTGTAAATGCGCTGGTGTCACATCCATGAAAGCACAATAAATGTCATTGTTACTTTTCTTAATAAACTTTTTGTCTAATGCACTGCAGTAGCCAAGTGACTTGTGTCATGACTTGCGAAGCCTACAAACAGCATTATTTTATATAACTCATTACTCCATTACTTATTTTGAAAACCAAAGCACACCCACACATCAGCTCTGAGAGCTCCAAGCATTCTTATATTTTTTGCCATGCTCGCCCACTTACTTTTGGCCATATGTATATGACATGATTTAAAAAAAATATCGATCGTAGAGGTATCACTATCGATACACTATCGAAAAAATTATATATTCGATAGTTACATGTATCTACATGTTTTTTGACCAGAGATATTTGAGACCTGTTTGACCAAATTTAATATTTATTTTATTAATTTGAAGGGTGAAATTATCTGCATAATTTTTTTTATTGACCTGTATAAATTTATTTCTTCTACTAGAGCACAAAGGAAGTAGGGGAAATAAATACAATGGGAGTTTATGGGGAATGAGATCTGTTTGGTTACTCACATTCTTACAAATATCTTCCTTTGTGTTCAGCAGAACAAAATAAATTTATACAGGTTTGGAACAATCCGAGGCTAAGTAAATGATGACAGAATTTTCTTTTTTATTCTTTTGAACTATCCCTTTATCCATTCATAATGCTGATGGTTATTTGCATATGGATGTCTTAAAGGTACAGTAACAAAACCTGCTCCTTTATTCTCAGGGTCAAAGAGAGGGTGGTAATACATATCATGTCATTCATTCATATGCTTGACACTTTCAGCAGAAGGGGTTGATGGTGTTTGTTTGTGTGTAGGAGGCAGAGAAGATGGTGGCAGCGCTCCAGGACACATCTCTAGAGGAAGAGTGTTTTACACAGACTCTTCAGGAGAGCAGAAACACGGCCTCTGCTCTTCCTCTCTCCCACGACTCTGCCATGAAATGGTTTTACAAAGACCCGCAAGGAGAGATTCAGGGTATGCACACGTTCTTTAATAGCAAGTCAACTCATAAATATGGAGCATTAATATCTCGTCTTTCATTAGTTCTCTGTTCTTTTTCTCTCCCTCCCAGGTCCATTTAGTACGGTGGAGATGTGCGAATGGTTTCAGGCGGGATATTTCACAATGAACCTGCTTGTTAAACGAGGTTGCGATGAGGGCTTTCAGCCTCTGGGGGAAGTCATTAAGATGTGGGGGCGTGTGCCTTTTGCCCCTGGCCCCTCCCCTCCGCCCCTCCTGGTGAGGAATCGACCCCTCCTTCACCCTCAACCACCCAAGGGGGAAATTGTGAGTATTCTGGGTGGAAGGGGGAATGTTGGGGCATTATGTTTTAATGGGATTCTTGTGTTTAAAGGAAGAATTCTTGTTCATTCTTTATGGTTACTTTGGTATAATAAGTATTTTTTTCTGCATGCGACTTTGTATGTCTGGTCCCTGCTTATTTGTTATGTATGCCTCAGTGTCTCTCACTATCCCTTGAAAAAAGTATTCCCTTAAGAAAACTAACTGTGATTTTACTACAAGTAAAAGAAACATGGCTACTGTAGTTAAACCCTAACTATGGTTTTACTATAGTAACCATGGTTTTTGTAGTGAAATAGTTAAACAAATGGTAATCAATACACAAAAAAACATGTTAACTACAAGTAAATGTGTTTTGCTGTGGTTTTGTAATGTCTCTGCCCTGTCTCTCATGGGTTACTATATACATAAGTCTGGTCTGTCATGAGTTAGTGTTGTGCATCTAATCTTTCTCTCTCTCAGGGTAATATGGATCAGGACCGGCTGAAAAAGCAGCAGGAGTTAGCTGCTGCCACAGCCCTTTACCAGCAACTCCAGCAACAGCAGCTGTTCCAGCTCTTTAACAGGTGAGTGTGGTTTATTCATTTATTTATATATTATTTAAGTATTGCTGCATTATGACACTTTACCTCGTGTGTGTGTGTCTTTGTTGTGTAGAGAGCAGGGTATGATGCCTTCAATGAACAGGTCGATGTCAGTGCCAGATACAGGGTCCATGTGGGACATGCATACCTCAGCTTCACAGCCATCAGGTACACACACAAAAGCATTTATTTTATCTTGGTTGCGCTACAGGAATCATCCTTCACCTTTCCTTTCCTAAAATCTCTCTTTTCTTCGAGCAGGCGGTGAGGCCAGTCTATGGGACTTAATGAATTCTTCATCTCAGGGTCCAATTCTAGAACAGCTTCAGAAGGTGAATGTTGCCTTTGGTGCCCTCTGGTGGTGATCTGAGGAAATGCCTCAAACTCAGCTTTCCCAATTCTCAACCTTGTGTGTTTTAGCTACATGAAAGAAGAGAAGCTGAACTCAGGGCCAAGCGTGAGGAAGAGGAGCGGAAACGAAGGGATGAAAAGAGAAGAGAGGAGCAGAAAAGGAGAGAGGAGGAGGATCTTTATAGGCGCAAGCAGGTCTGCTGTTAGAAACTTTCATTTTTTCTTTGCAAGAACTAGTGCTGTCAATCGATTAAAAACATTAATCTGATTAATCACACATTTTTTTCTGTGATTAATCGCACATAACATTAATGTTTTTAAATATACGTTTACGTTCTGATATTAGTACTGCAACTGATGTCTCTATTAAATAGATTTTTAAAATTTTTTATTTTAACATTAATTATAGCCATTCAACAGTGTAACTGTTGTATGTTGTAACAGTGAGAACTCTCATGTCTAACAGTTAGGAAATATACAGAAATTGAATGAAGTTTTCAAACACTTTACAGTCTTTAATGCTAAATTCTAAGTTAAATACAGAATTAAAGCTACAAAAAACATTTAATTCCTCTTTTCTTTTGTTCTTTGATTAGCATTAGTGAAAGGAGTCACAGCAGGTTTAAGAATGTGGCCCCTTTAAGAGCTTTCTCTGCACGATTCTCCCATTTTCACAACTCATTGCATTGATTTTGGATTTTATTTCACACGTTGAAGTCTGTGCTTACGAAATGCTAGACAAAATGGCCTTTTTGGCATAATCTTGTGTGTCTTAGAGCATCAGTATTAAGTTCTATTTAGTGCTTGAATGAACAGTCTGACAGAAATTCACTGACACAGCCTTCAGCCCGTGACTTTGTACACCAGACTGGACCTCCGCGTCCCACAGCTAGTAGCTGTCTATCTATACTGAACGCGTCAAAGTAATGTTTCAAATCGCGCTTAAGTGGTATAATAGCCTTTACATGAATAAGAGCGTGATTATATAATGTAACGCTAGAGAAAGAATGACAAAACAAACGAATGCATGCGTTAATTGTTAAATATATTTAATCTGAAAAAATGTATTGTATGCGTTAACGTGTTAACGTTGACAGCCCTAGCAAGAACACACAGTGTTTATATGCGTATAGTTGTTTGTTTATATCTCGGTTTCTGTCAATCTCTCTTTCACAGCAGCAGGAATTGCTGATGAAGTTGCTCCAGCAGGCTCCGCGTCCGGGGTCCTCTGGTTCCGGCTCAGGCTGGAACGGTGGACCCCTCCCTGGGCTGGGGAAACAGAGCAAGCCCCTCAACCTCCTGGAGGCCCAACAGGAGGCTGAGAGAATGCACAAACAACAGCACAGAGTCCAGCAACAGCAGCGGGTAGGACACACAAACGGCAAACGCCAAGTACAACATAATGGCAATGTGGAACACACAGAGACTGTTTCTCTATGCAGTGGGGTGATGCATCTGTGATGTGGGGAGCTGGATCTTTGGACGGAAAAGTTGGCGGTGGCAGCACTTCAGGAGGTGGAATGGGTATCTGGGATGAGGCTCTTAAGAACCAGAGTGCTCTGCGCAGCAACATTGGGCTGAAGAACAGCCGAAGCAGTCCCTCGCTGAGGTAAACCCACAATACATCGCAAATGATGTATTGTCTTTTTTTATTGAAGTCTGCCAAAAATGTTCTTTGTGATTGTCTGTATTTGATAACGACTAAGTGTCTCTAAATTTGAGGACCGTCCTAAAATTCTGATCAATGTGATTTTTAAGGAGCACATTTTAGCAGTGATGTTTGTGTGCAGTGAGCAGTACATGATGAGAGGCCGCAAACGCACTGAGGAAGAGGAGCGGCTGTTGAAACTCCTGCAGGGGATGAAGTCTCAAGATGGATTCACCACCTGGTGTGAACAGATGCTGCATGCACTCAACACCTCTGCCAATAACTCCTCCTCCTCCCAGGATGGTATGAAATGTTGATATTTTTCTCTGTCTGTTGAAACATCAGCCTTTTTTCTCTGAATATTCTGGGTCAAATAGAAACTGTCTCTAAACAGCATGATTTTAGCTCGTCCCTTGGTTAAAAAATGACACGCATACCATTATAGTGGGCAAGTGAAAGAGAGGGTTTAAAAGCGCGTTTGTGATTTTAGTGCCCACCATTGTGGCGTACCTGAAGGAGGTGGAGTCTCCGTACGAGGTGTTGAACTTTATCTGCTCCTACCTGGGCGACACAGTCGAAGCCAAAGAGTTCGCCAGGCAGTTCCTGGAGCGCCGTGCCAAACAGAAGGCTAACCACCAGAGACAGCAGCAGCAGGTCTGTGTATGAAGAAACTCAACTCAACTTTCAACTCAACTTTATTTATATAGCGCTTTTACAATTTTCATTGTTACAAAGCAGCTGCACATGAGACACATTGACTACAAGCAAAACAATCAAAGTTGTACCTGCAAAAACAAGAAAAGGTTGAAACACAGAAGACAGACACACCCACACACAAAACACTCCACACACACAACACGCACACGCACCAACACACACAGACACAGAGACACACACACACACGGATGCGCACGCACACACACACAACACACACACACACACGTACGTACACAGACAAGTACGCACACACACACACGCTCAGTGAGAGCACACATTTAGGATAAAGGAGAGAGAAGCACAGGTCAAATATAACAGACTATAAATTCCTATATGCAATATTAATTAAGTAAAACTTTAAAATTCTAAAGCAGCCCCCCCGGTCAGGCAGATAGTGCAAAAACAGTATGCAAACGGTGGCGAGGAACCCAAAACTCTAATCGAGAAAAAAAACCTCAGGAGAACCCAGGCCCAACCAGGGGATTCCAGTTCCCCTCTGGCAAAAGCTGCTGCCTCTGCACAAGCTCCAGAGAACTTGCACAACAAGGCTAAATAAAATAAATAAACTTAATAATAAAATAAATTATAGTTTAAGATTATCATTAATAATCTAATAGCATTTGAAGTTTTGTGGTGAAGACATGTCAAGAGACCGCGTCCTTCTTTATCCAGCTCTATCATCTCAGCTCTTGTCAGGTCCCCACTTCCCATTCTCCGCTCTACCATCAGGTCAGGCCATGAACTGCATCCTGCTCGCTGTGGTAACCTTGGAACAATGAGACAAGACTGGCTGAGAGTAGAGTACTGTTCTGTACTCTTTGATGCAACAAGTACATCAGTTGTGTTTTTGGTTCCGGTTGATCTAACTAATGCAGCCTAAACCCTCTGAAGATTTATATTATGGAAGAGTAGTGTATGCAAGATTAAAAAGATGCGTCTTTAGTCTAGATTTAAACTGACAGAGTGTGTCTGCCTCCCGGACAGTGCAGGGAAGACTATTCCAAAGTTTAGGCGCTAGATAGGAAAAGGATCTACCACCTGCACTTGATTTTGAAATTCTAGGTATTACCAACTGACAGGACGCCTGAGAGCGTAATGCACGTGAAGGACTGTAATACAAAAGGAGTTCATTCAAGTACTGAGGAGCTAAACCATGTAAGGCTTTATAGGTAATAAGCAAGATTTTAAAGTTAACGCGATGCTTTATAGGTAACCAGTGCAAGGTTGACAGAACCGGGCTAATATGTTCATACTTTTTTGTACGTGTAAGAACTCGAGCTGCCGCGTTTTGGACCAATTGGAGTTTTTGTAATAAGCCTGCAGGGCAACCACCTAACAGTGCATTACAGTAATCTAGTCTTGATGTCATGAATGCATGAATTAACTTCTCTGCATCTGAGATTGACAGCATATGACGTAGTTTAGATATATTCTTAAAATGGAAAAACGCAATTTTACAGGTGTTGGCGACGTGGCTCTCAAATGACAGATTACTATCGAATAGAACGCCAAGATTCTTTGCTGACGACGAGGGTTTTATGGAACATCCGTCAATAGTTAAACAGTATTCTTGGTTGTTACTTATAGCAGTTTTCGGTCCAATAAGTAACACTTCCGTTTTGTCCGAGTTCAGTAATAAAAAGTTGTTACTCATCCAGTTTTTTATATCGACTATGCATTCCATTATTCGATGGAACTGCTGTGTTTCATGAGGCTTCGAGGAAATATAAAGTTGAGTATCATCAGCATAACAGTGAAAGCTAACTCCGTGTCGCTTTATTATATCTCCTAGAGGTAGCATGTATAATGCGAAGAGCAGAGGCCCTAAGACTGAGCCCTGTGGTACACCGTACTGGACTTGCGATTTGCGTGACACCTCATTGTTTATTGCTACAAATTGAAAACGGTCGGATAAATAAGATTTAAACCATTTCAAAGCTATTCCCTTAATGCCGACATAATTTTCGAGTCTATGTAGGAGTGTGCTGTGGTCAATGGTATCGAATGCAGCACTAAGGTCTAGCAGCACCAATAACGAGATACAACCTCGGTCAGACGCCAATAGCAGATCATTTGTAACTCTGATCAAAGCAGTCTCTGTACTGTGACATGCTCTAAATCCAGACTGGAATTCTTCATTGATGTCATTCCTTTGGAGGAAGGAGCATAATTGAGTTGAAACTACTTTTTCCAGAACTTTAGATATGAAAGGTAGATTCGATATAGGCCTGTAGTTCCTTAGTTCTCTAGGGTCGAGTTGGGGTTTTTTGACAAGGGGCCTTATAACAGCCACCTTATATGCTTTAGGCACATGTCCTAATGTCAGAGATGAGTTAATAATACCAAGAAGAGGATCTATAATTTCTGGGAGCATCTCTTTCAGTAGATTTGTAGGTATAGGGTCTAGTATGCATGTTGTTGATTTAGATGATCTAATAATTTTAGACAGCTCATCTTGATCTACGGTATAAAATAATTGCATTTTCTCCTTAAGGGCGCTGTAGTTAGTTTGTTCAGCGGGTTTCACTTCTGATTGCATTGTTATAATTTTTTCTCTAATATCTTGGATTTTATATGTGAAGTAGTTCATAAATTCATCACTGCTATGCTGATATACAGGATCAGAAGTCACTGACGATTTATTTTTTGTTAATTTAGCCACCGTGTTAAATAAAAACCTAGGGTTGTGCTGGTTTTCTTCTATTAGTGATGAAAAGTAGGCGGATCTAGAAGTTTTTAGGGCTTTCCTGTATTTTCGAATACTATCCTTCCATGCTGTACGAAATACCTCTAATTTAGTTTTCTTAAAGTTGCGCTCCATTTTTCGGGCCGCTTTCTTTAGAGCCTGAGTGTGTTCATTATACCACGGTGTGGGGCTGCCATTTTTAATCTTCTTTAAACGTAGTGGAGCAACTTTGTCTAGCGTTACCGAGAAGGTGGAATTAAAATTTTCAGTGGTAATGTCAAGATCTTCAACGTTATTTCTCATGATTTGAGACAATTCGGGCAGATTATCGAGAAACGCATCTTTGGTAGTTGAAGTTATTGTTCTACCATATTTGTAACAATGAGTTTTATTTGCAGCCGTAGGCCAGTGAAGCAAACATAATACCAGATAATGATCCGAAATGTCTTCACTCTGCTGAAGGATTTTAACGTCGTCCACATTTATACCGTAAGACAGTATTAAATCTAAAGTATGATTACGAAGGTGAGTGGGTCCTGACACATGTTGACTAATGCCCATGGAGTTAAGAGTGTCTTTGAAAGCCATTCCTAAGGCATCTGTAACGTTATCTACGTGGATGTTAAAGTCACCAACGACAAGGAGTCTATCTGCGGCCAGTACTAGTTCTGATAAGAACCCACCAAATTCTTTAATAAAATCTGTGTGGTGCCCTGGAGGCCTATATACAATAGCTAGAATCAATTTAAAAAGTGTTTTATCTTTAGTATTAGGTGTTGAAACATGAAGAACCATGACTTCAAAAGAATTATATTTAGAGTTCGACTTCTGGGAAATGCTAAGAGAGTTATTGTAAAGTGCTGCGACACCTCCCCCTCTGCCTTTTAGACGAGGCTCGTGTTTATAATAATAATCTTGGGGGACAGATTCATTTAAAGCAATATAATCATCTGGTTTTAGCCATGTTTCTGTCAAACAGAGCATGTCTATTTTATGATCTGTTATCATATCGTTAACAAAAAGTGCTTTATTAGAGAGAGATCTAATATTTAGCAATCCGAGTCGTAACAGTTGATTATCTGTATTTTGTTCATGTTTAGTTTGTTTAACGTTTATTAAATTACTTTCAAGAGGTTTACGCATTATTTTATGTTTGCTAATCCGGGGGACAGACACAGTCTCTATTTTGTGATGTTTGGGAGAACGGATTACTACATGTTGTACATTTTGTGTATTCTGCGACGTGAGACGGCAAGCAGACAGTTGGTTAAGCCATACTGTCTGCTCCCTGACCTGGGCCCCAGCGAGTCAAGTTTTAGCATTAGCATTAAGACTTTTTGCCATATTTCTAGACAGGATGGAAGTCCCAGCCCAGGAGGGATGGAGACCATCTCGTTTCAACAGGTCAGGTCTGCCCTCAAAACTCTTCCAGTTATTTATAAAAACTATATCATTCTGCAGGCACCACTCAGACAACCAGCCATTTAGTGATGATAATCTGCTATAAATCTCATCACCACGATAAGCAGTGAGGGGGCCAGAGAATATTACAGTGTCTGACATCATGCTTGCGAGCTCACACACCTCTTTAATGTTATCTTTTGTGATCTCCGATTGACGGAGTCGAACATCATTTGTGCCGACGTGAATGACAATCTTACTGAATTTACGATTAGCCTTAGCCAGCACATTTAAATTTGACTTGATGTCAGGCGCTCTGGCTCCCGGTAAACATTGGACTATGGTGGCTGGTGCCTCTATGTTAACGTTCCGAACAATAGAATCACCGATAACTAGGGCACTTTCAGCAGGTTTCTCAGTCGGTGCGTCACTGAGCGGGGCAAACCTGTTCGAGACTGTAATCGGAACGGTCGAGTGATGTTTTGTCCTGCGACTACGCCGTCTCACAGTCACGAAGTTTCCCAGCTGCGGGGGATTTTCAACCGGAACCGAGCTGTGTGCGCTAATGTTGCTCGCATCCAAAGTGTTTTCTATCGTCGTTAAACTCTTACTATCCTCAGATAAAGATTGGATGCGAGACTCTAATTCTAAGATCTTCTCTGTCAGCCTAACTATTTCCCTGCATTTATCGCATATAAAGCCCTCGCAGCTGACAGAGAAGGCTAAGCTAAACATATGACATGAGGTGCAAGTAACAATAATAGGAATAGAAGCCATAACTCACCGGATTTGAAGTGCAATTCCAACTTACCAAGGTTGCTCGATGGATCGTAGTATACTCGCTTAAAAAGAGAAACAGTTAGCACACAAGACAAACCAGAGGCAAGATGATATTCCACAGTGTGAACAGAAAGCAAGCTAACACGCTATTGCTATGCTAACGGCGTTAAGTTAACTATCACATTTGGTTTAGACTCTTCCAAGTAAATAACAGGAACAGGGTTATTGAGATATCAGGATAAGTTAGCAACGACAATAATAATTAACGATAATAAAATACACTAATATTAGAGCGAAGTGGGAAGCGCACTGATACAAACAAGCTGCCGGCAGCGATGCAGGAAACAGGAAACAGGAAGAAAGATTTCAAGTTTTTTTTTATGTGTTTGCTTGCTTTTACTGAAAGTCTCTGTCTTTTCTTAAAGCTCTCTAAAGAGATGGCTGGACTTACCATGAACAACTTTCCGCTGCAGGTATGAGCACATCTCAGCATTGGCTGTTGTTTTTCATAATGGACAAACTCATGTTTGTTTTTCTTTGTCATGTACAATATTTGATTTGTTACATCATAGATATGTTTTCCCACATTCTTTTTCTGTGTTAGGATACTGTACGAGGAATGAACCCCAGTGCCCTGCAGTCTATGTTTCAGGCAGTGCATTCTGGGAAAGGGGGCGTGTATGATCAGGCAGCAAAGCTGAAGAAAAAGCAGCCCATGATGCTGCACTCTGACCCAAGCATCTTAGGTACAGTTCTTGTTTTGTTTTATTTCTCTCGAGGAACGTATAATTTTGTGTGGTAACTGTCTCTGGAGCAGATCTAGTGCAAGCATGCAGAGAACATTCTGAACATTCTCTGTATTTATAGAACTGTTTGTTTCTGTTTATTGACAATATTGTGATTCTTGTAGGAACGGTTTACTGGAAAATGGAAATATCCCCAGTAATTTACTCACGATCATGCCATCCTTGCTCTATATGACCAGTGAACTATTCCTTTAAACAACTACATCACAGTAACGTGATCTGATTTATTTTCAATGGGAGCTTGACTGTCAAGGACATGTGGTGGCAGTCATGTACACGTTACAAATTAGTGGTATTTCACCCAAAAATATAAATTCTGTCATCATTTACACACCCTCTTGTCATTTCAAACCTATATGACTGACTTTCTTCCGCAGAACACAAAAGAAGATATTTTGAAGAATGTGATTAACCGGCACCCATTCACTTACATTGGTTTTGTGTCCATACAATAGAAGTGAATGGGTGCTAGGGATGAGTCACGACTTTCGAATATTCGATTAGTTGATTTAATTATAGAACATTGATTAGTGTGTAGGGATGGACATTTTTGATCATATTTCATTTGGAGTACTGGACAGGTTTGAAAAACGAGTACTCGATTAATTGAGGGCGGGGCGTGTCCCTCATGATGACAATGAAAAGATTTTAATTACAACACAGATACGAAATAATTTAATCGACACTGTTAAGATTATTAAAAATTCACCATCAATATTTTAGAAAATACAGTGTACATTTAAAAAGAAATATCAGCGTGAGGTGAAGTGTCATCTCTGCCCTGTCGCATTTCTGTCTGTCGGTGTGTGACTGTAAAGTCTCTTATGCTCGTCTGACTTGTCTGTCTGATAGGAGCTTAGCTTTCCTGTAGCTCAGTGGTGTGCCAAGGTCATGGGTTCGATCCCAGGGATTGCACATAATTAGAAACAAAATGTATAGTATAATGCAAAGCAAAAAAGTTAATTTATAGTAAAAAAGTGGCCGTAAGTAGTATTTTTGTTAAGGAAAATGTATTTATTGATTTAGAGTTTCATCTTAAATTAAATACTGTATTAGCGATTTAAAAAACTCCTTTCATTGTGATTTTTCCCGCCAATAGGGGGCGGTGTGGCTCAGCCGCGTGACGTCATCAAATGCCGTTCTTTCTCTCGCCTCTGAGCTTTCAAGTGCGCAAGTTAGTTTTGCAACGGGTTTATCGCAAAAGTAGTAGCAAAAGTCAAGGCGGGAAGATTTGAAACTGCAGTGACAGATTTGAGAGGTTGTGGATGCCTATTTATGGTTGCAATTCAAATCTGAATCTAGGAAAACGTGTAAATATGTGCTATGCATTTGTATCTGCCAATGTATGTTGTAAATGCCAGTTTACACATTTGTGACTATTTTTCTGCAACTTCAAATTCAGAAGACAGATTTGTGAGTTTTGTCCACGAGTGCAAATCTCAACATTCAACTTCAGTTTTTTTATTTTACCAGTTTTCACATTGGGGCTGTGAGTGTACATTTTAGTGTACAGGTACAAATACTTACTTTACAAGTTCACAAATTAAAATCTACATGCTCTCAAGTTTTGCTACTGAAATAACTTCATACATATGATAGAGGCTTAATGAATAAGGGAAGCAAACGCAATGATACAGACGACCCAATCAGTAAGCGAATGTGGGCAACCATGCCTGCGTATTCTAAAGTCTCCGTTTTGTCCGTTTACATAGAAAAACACAGTAGTATAAGCGCTGCCTCACACTCGCTAGCATTACGCTATGCACACTGTAGACTTGCGTGGCATATACAATAACTTGGGACAATGTTAAAATATGTGTTATTTGTGGGGTCCTTTATAAAATTAATGAAAATGAAGTGCAGTGCAAACTCGACCATGCGAAGATTGCTTATCATAGGTCAATGAGGGCGAAGCATCCACAGGTCAACGGCAATCGGCTAGTTTTATGACCAGATCAAGCAAGTTGAATGCTAGACGGCACTCATCACTAAGATGATCGCTAAAGATATGCTTCCGATCAGCTGATACTGTAAGTGCCCTCATTCAGGCTCTTCATAATATGTTCCGTCATTTGGTTATGTTTATTATATTAATGTTTCAGCAGCACGTTATCCTAAAATCACTATAGGGAATAAGTAGGGTTGGGAATCGAAAATCAATTCCAATTTGGAATCGGAATCGAAAGGCTAGGAATCGGATCGGAATCGAAAGGAATAGGAATCGGATACTTGAGATTAAAATTTGAATTCCTCTTATCAATTCCTGTGTGCATATTTTCAGAAAAGTACATGCGTTGCATGATCTGCTGATATCTCAATAAAAGCCCTTATGAAAATTAGCGATATTTTTTACTATAGTGAGCATAGTTTAGCTATAGAATTTGTATTAAAGCACAGGAATCACAAATTAACCATAGTTGCATTATAGTAACTGCAGTTTAACCATGATGTAGTTCAACTATGATAATACAAATTGTAATAAATCAGAAAAGGTGTGTTTCTACGTGTAAATATACACAAAACGGTGCTCATAAATATATATATATATTTTGCAAACAAGTCAATAAGCAGGCTAAATGACCATACAGGTTGATATCTAAATGTTTTACTTTAACTGTGGAATCGAAACTGGGAATCGATAAGAATCGAAATCGATAAGCAGAATCGGAATTGGAATCGATAAAATTGAAACGAATCCCAACCCTAGGAATAAGCCATCTTACCTCAAGCCATAATGAATTAAACGTCATACAGATGGAAAGTGTGAATGCTCTGTGTGTGTAGCCTATGCATGCGTGCAGCCTATATGCGTGCATGCGGTGGAGGGGTGCGATTTTCGAAGAATTCCCAGCGAATATTGAATATTGTTTTTCTATAAATGCTCATCCCTAATGGGTACCACTCCTGGTCGGTTACCAACTTTCTTCAAAAGATCTTGCTTTATGTTCTGCAGAAGAGAGTCATACAGGTTTAAAATAACGAGAAGGTTTGTAAATGATGTTGTCATTTTTGAGTGAACTATCCCTTTAAGTGTGGGTGCAAGAGCAGCCGACTGATAAAAAGTTTACCAATGAATAAAAACTAGGCTTGCAACACCTGTTAAATTTGTGAGTTATGGTGTTAAATATTAATGCTTGGAACTGTACATTTTCTCTATCTCTGTCCATCTCTTTAGGGTACTCGTTCCATGGTGCCCCTGATCGGTATGGTCTAAACGAGATGGAAATGGTCGAGGATTACTGAATCCACAGCAATAGCTACAAGAGGCCTTTAAACCTGCGGGTCCACCTAATCAGACTCCGCAAGTCGAATGTGCACTGCTTTGAGGGGATTGGGGGGTGGGGGGGTTGTAAGCCAGGAGTATATCAGTTTTCCGGTTGGGCGGGGGGTGTTTTAGAAGAATGTAATTCAACAGGGAAGGGAACAGGTGTGAATTTATTTTTGTGTGTGTGTTGAGGGACGGGGATGTTAAACTTCTGGCACTTACAGCATTAAGCACCTTACACTCAGACTAATGCACTTTATTAAGATGTAATTTGAATTGTTTTTTTTTCTTTTGAGAAGATTTACATGTATATTTGTGGTATGGATTCAGAAATATTACCACATATATATACTGTGCGTGTGTGTGCGTGTGTGCGCGTGTGTGCGCGCGTGTTGAATCAGAACTGGAGTTTGTACTGGGATGTGACTGTGGCGACTGGGGGACCATTGAGTGTTTCAATTCAGACATTATCAAAAAACAAACACTGTTGTTTTGTTTTATATATAAATATATATATATAAAGTTTCTACAAAAAACAAAGCTATAAAAAAACTTGGATTATAAAACTTGAAGATTTGCACTCACATAAAATGCAAGTTAAAAAGATAAAAAAAAAGAAATGCGCTAGATATTATAGAGAGAAATATTTTTGATTGTGTGCCTGCGTACATGTGTACGACTGAATGAGTGTGTGCGCGCGTTTGAAACATACCAGTCTGCACAATGTATTTTTTTAATTGCTTAGATGTATGATCAAAACAGGCCATTTTGTCATTCGGAGTGATTTTTTTCGTATTTTATATACCGAATGTGTGGATGTGAACTCTTCTAGACGGGGAACTGTGCATATTACTCCTCTTGTGAATGTGCTGTATGTTTGTATGTGCGCGAATGAATGAAAGGCAGAGAGAGGGGGCAACGGCACAACACATCCTCTTTCACCAGCCCTTCATTCCCCAACAAAGAAAAACCTCTAGATTCAAACACAAAAGCTTTAGCCCATTTTATGCCAACCAGCACTCTTATTTTTCACGGTGGGGAGTGTGTCCCTGCCGTCTCATCGTTGCCTCTGTGAGGTTTAAGAACATGTCATTAGCAGCATTTTGTGTGTTGTTTGATTTTCTGTACCTTTAGGATCTAATAACTTGCGGTACATACAATGTGTGTGAGTGTGCGTGTTGTTTTTTCTGTCCCCACATGTGTGCCTAAGAACTAAAGGGCGAATGATTAGACTTCATTGCTGCCATCTAGACATTATTTGTTAATGGGGGGGTTATGCGTGTGGCTCCGCCTCCACACACCTCTCATGCTTGTGAACCAAGAGCCTAGCGCGCTGCGCTTCATTATCTGTACAGTTCTAGTGTAGCCTGGGGATGTTTTGATGAAACAAATATATGATAGGAAGGATGTGACCTAACATTGCCTTTCTGTCCACTCTCTTGCTCTCGAGTGACTGAGGTTCTATTTCTGGCTGAAAAAAATGATCGCATCAAACTGTGCAAGTGCACTCGGTAGTGCACAAAATGTTTATATATTTTGTTACTTGTTCATTATTGTTGTCGATGACAATGATGGTAATTGTTTTTTATTGTTCTATATATATAAATATGAATATAAACAAAGTTAAAAGTATTGGACTACAAGGAAGAGCACTTGGGGCTGCTACTTTTTTGTTTTGAAATAATTTCCTTGGATTTTTAGTTGCCACCATGTGAAGTGCATTTGTGTACTTTTTTTCTTTCTAAGAAGCATTGAATGTATTCCAAAAACGTAACGGTGAAGATGGAGTCGCTCGACACGGGATGTTAAAGCGTAACCAGGACAGGACATAAACAGGAGTGAAATCAAAAGTTGTTTTTCCTTCAGGAGCTCTTGAAGGGATTTTTTCACAATGGCTACCGAAAAACACACTGCCTCTACAATCCTGTTCATATAGACTTTGGACAACAAAAACGAAAAAAAAAGCTATTTTATTCCATACTGGAGTTTTTGTTGTTTACAAACCACACAGACATTTGTGGGTGCTTTTTCCTTCTTCAATTTTGTGGTGATTGAATATGCGATTCTGCGGTTTCGAATCATTTTGAGGGGATTTTAATGGCATGACATCGAACCCCTCACGAGCATGTCGATATAAGCGCAGCCTATGTAACTCGCTGACTGAAACAAACTTGGATCGCTGGAACACAGTGGACTGGATTCCTTTATGTACTGTACCTTTATATTACAGAGAGGGTGTGTTTAAGAGTCAAAAGAAAGGCGACCATTTTTTGTTTACTGAACTTCTGTTCTTCGTTTACCTTCGACTAATCTTTCTGATGGAATCGAAATGATCAAGACAGAAGAAATGCTTTATGCTTTTGGAAATGAGGCTGAATGACAGCACAGATGACCTCTTGGTACTTGAGATGCATAAATTCAATGCTTTAACATCTTTTTCCTTTCCCCAATCTTTTTTTTTTGGCTCGTGAATTTTGTGCTGTATTGAACAGAAACAAAGAGAAGGACATATCTGTGATGGATGTAGATTGTGTTGAAGAACAGAAAAAGAACATGTATGTATGACCTCAATCTGCCAGATTATTCCTTAGACACACTTTATTATTTTTGTATGATGTTATTGTTGTCCCCAGCATTCTCTTTGAGGGTGGAAGGGTTGTCGTCATCATCACCATCAAGTGATTAGCACCGCCCTGATACCCTCACTATGCACTTTTCATTTGCTTAAACTGTGAGGAACATTTGCTTGGGCTTGGTGAGCACAGGCCGAACGCGAGATGTCCTCTGTCTGTTGTAAGTGCATGGACGCTTCAGGGCTTTTGTCGCCCATAGATAAACTAGCATGCGAGAGAAAATGAGAATTTCTTCATTCTCGTTGGTGATGTTTCTTCAACAATCACTCTTACAGAAGACTGAAAAGGAATGGTCCAGAAACATTGGACTTTTTCCATGGAGCGTTTCCACTGAACAATGTTGATATACAACAATCTCCAAGTTTGGTTACAATGTGGAGATTCAGAACAGTTTTTCTCGAAACTGCGTTCTCCGTTATGTTAAAAAGGATTTGAACTGCTTGGTCCAGGGTGCTAGCCAACACATTGTTTGTGTGGACTTGATTATTTCATGACTGAAAAGGATTTAGAGAAAGAAGACTGGGAGATGAGAACCAATAAGCTCTGCCGGCTTTACTACCATCACCTGCTGACTGCATTGCTGAAGTTCATTTTAAGCTTGAAGTGATTACTCCGCTACAAGACCGTGGCTTTGGTAATGTCCCTTTTTTATTTTTTTATGTTCCATATTCTAGATTAATTGTGCTTGCTAAGCCAACCATAACTCTTTATTGCTCTTAAAGGAACAGTTCACCCATAAATGAAAATTGTCTTCATTTACTCACCCTCAAGTTGTTCCAAATCTGTATAGATTTCTTTGTTCCCATTAACACAGAGAAAGATTTTTTTAACACAAAAAATATATTTTGAAGGATGTAGGAAAGCAAACAGTTCTGGGGCACTTTTGACTACCATTGTAATTTATCTTACTATGGTAGTCAATTGTGGCCAAGAACCTTTTGCTTTCCCACATTCTTCAAAATATCTTCTCATTTCAAAATATTTTTCTTTGTTCATCGGAACAAGGAAATTTATACAGATTTGGAACAACTAGGGTGAGTAAATGATGATAGAATTTTTTTTATTTTTGGATGAACCGTCCATTTAAGAACACGTAAAACCAGTAGTGGTTGCATTATAGATGTAAATTATGCATTAAGGGGCTGTGTCCACCAAGGTGCACTGAAAACGGCAGGAGCTTGGCTGAAAACGCCCGCTGCAGGCGCAGCGTTCTGACCAAAGTTGAGCATTTTTCAACTCAGGGTGCTCGGTCGAACGCCGGCGCGGAGCGTGAAAAAAACGCATAGCACCAGCGCAGAGCGCGAAAAAAAAACGTCAGCTGATGGCTTTTTTTTTTAAAAGCGCAGCTTTCCATAGGAAACAATTGAAAAAACACGCCGGCCGCAGGCGTAAACGCCTCTGTGGACACAGCCTCTAAATTGTAGAGTGCTTTTATTTTTTAAGAATTAGTATTTTGTCCAGGTAAACATTGTACACATTTGCATAGCAGGAGGGGCTTGGCCCATGTCTAGGGACATCAGTGTTATAGAAACTTGGGGGTGGTTGCTTTGACTCAATAAACAACTGCATAATAACACTATAAAACACTTCTAGACATCTTAACAATCACATAGCAAACACTCACAGCACACTGTGGAGCATCTTGCATGAGCAAGCACCAGTCAGACAGTTTTTTCAGGGAATCTAGTTTTCGATCTGCACATTTGTTTTCTCTATTTGTGTTGAAGATGGAGACTTCATCTGCATTTCTTCCTCTACTCTCCCATCAAATCATTGAACACCAAGGTTGGGATTTCCAGCACATGGAATGATGACTCGGCAAGAACTATGATCCAGGAGAAAGTGGAGGAATCATGACACCATAGTTTGACTACAGAGAAGAACATGGTTTTGTTTGTTTGTTTTGGTGGGAGGAGAAGAAGAACTGTGATCAGAGCAGTTGAAATGTAAGAGATAAGACCTGCACAGAATACTGCTGTTCAAGTGCAACCAAGGTTGACTTTGCAAACACTGCACACGTATGTTTATAACTACCTGAAAATCTACCTTCACACACAACACACAATTTGGTTTGCTTATGTTTATTACAAACACACACACGCCCTCACAAACACTGATATTGCTCGATACAGTTCCACTTAGTCTCTGGCTGCCATGTAAATAATGTATATAAGCCTTTATCATTAGGCTGTTGGGGTTTCCTGTTTGTTTTTGGATTTGTGACATGCCTTAACAGTTCACTTCAGCTTATCAAGGCACACTTAAACATAAACCATCAAAGAGATTAGCTCTATGACATAATAAGGGTTGTTTTTAGTTAAGGGACCCTTGAAACATTGTGCTTATGAACCTGCTCTCATTTCCTATAGAGACCATTTTTAGACCCTTACAAAGGCACCCTTTGTTAGATTTCACCCAATTGATGCCGTGTAATTGATGACCTCAGTTACTCTTTGGTTGTAATTGGATGCATGTTTAAAATTAATTTCAGATATTTCCACATGGAACCTGTTTTTGTCTTTTATTCCTAATGTCAGTATGGTAAGCTCGCTGTTTCTTTATCAGCACTGTTAGTTGATGTTTATATGACTAACTTTATTATTGATGACTGTGTGAACAGAAATTGAGTCTAAACCTAGATCATTGTTTTTCGAGTCATCGTTCAAGAATCAACATGCTTGTTTGTCCATATGTATCTTGCATTTTAGGATATGAAAGCAAAAACGGTTCTGTGACTTTAGAAATTATTCACTAACAAGTTAAACATTAACAAGTGAAAACTGGGAATTTTTTTATTTGTTAATGAAAGTGATGTAGATGTCTTTCGATATATTGCCCTTTTAAAGTAAATGAGGGTCTAGTGTTACAGGCCACATAAACATTAGATTCACTAATATGCAAACATCTTTGTTGTTATGGAATGTTAGTGATAATACAAATGTGTTTCTCATATTTTTCTGTGCTAAAGCAACAATACTGTATTAATAGCATCACATTGTAAGAGCTGATCTAAGTTTCCAATTCCCATGCATTCATGTTAGGGTAATCTATATAGTAACAGACAAAGACTGACACTAGATCAGCATTGTTTTTAAAATAACATGTCCGGCGCACAATGAGAGAGCTTTGACTAAACTGGTCATTCTTACTATCACACACAACAGCTTAATTCTAAGGTTAGATGTCTTTTGAAATTTGCAGTAATACATTTAGGCCATTAGAAACCATTTTGAAATGATACGGTTTGAATATTCATAATGTAAATAGTTTTGGGGGTTTCTGGTTTGTTTGATGAACAATAATAAACTAACAATGAATCGTGTGCGTGTGTTTGTATTTTGCTTTTTAACAACAGCAGCATTCTTACATAATACAACTTATTAGCGAGAGATGTGTTTTTGTTTGTATTCACACTTGATTATTGCATGCATTGAATTTTTGAAGTTTAATGACATTGTTGTGAACATCTGCATTAAGTCAGAGATGGTTAAATGTTTGTGCGTTTCTTCAGTTCGGCAAGCTTCTGTTTCCTGATGTTTTAAAGATACATTTTAAGTGACTGAAATAAGTGGTTTACCAGAATTGTAGTATTTCCGCTTTTAATACATATTAGGCTATGAGACACAAAGTGTGTTCATGTGTTTAGAACACAAAATGGATGATATCTCACAATCATGTATTAAAGGACCAGTCAGTAGTTTTTTTTAGAGGATCTATTGACAGAAATGCAATATAATATGCATAAGTTTGTGTTCATAGGTGTATAAAGACCTTGCATAAAGAAGCGTTATGTTTTTCTTGTCGCCATTTTGTAGCCCTAAGCAGACGAACTGCTCTACACACGTTTCGTAAATACATTATCTCATTCACGAAAGAAGTGAAAATGTGACAACTTAATCTTCTCTCGCATCCGTAGCGCTTCGAGAGTAAGGGGATAGGGATGGAGTGAGATGTTAGTTGCGATTCGCAACTTCACCACTAGATGCCACTGCTAAAATTACACAATGGTCCTTTAAGTACATTTATTGAATACAATATTTTAAAACTAATTTTAATCTAATCATCCGCACATATGCCTTGAGATCATGTATTTATGATGATGGACAAACATGTAGCCTAATTAATCTAAACTTTGAACTGTAGAGTAGGCTATATGCTCATATTCGAGGTCAAATGTATTTACATTTATTTATTAACATTTACAGGCATGTAAATGCACAGATATCTAGATAGGTGCTTGCCTCCAGGCTGACTGGCATTGCTTGGGCAATGTAAATTTACGCTTAAGCATACGAAAACACATCATTAATTCTCCTAAAAGCCACGTAGACTATAAGAGCATTTTAAATGTTGATGTGTAATGACATAAACTAAACATTACATATTATCTTGGGCAAGCAAAACGGTGGACAAATAATGCATTTGGAAATCTGTGTACTGGACTTAATTGTAGGCCTAATCCTTTTGAAATATTATTGAATGTTGCGCCATCTTGGGAGGATGGCTGCTAGTGCGTTCAATGCAGTGTTTTGTTTTTCTAGTTTAATTAGGAAATATAAATATGGTAGGTCGGTCTTGCTGTGTTAAAAAACTGCAATAGCATTACGCAGAGTCGTTCAGGAAAAGCCCATGGTTCTTTTGTTTTCGATTTCTCAATATATCAAACAAAACAAGTAACAGTACATAT
This sequence comes from Triplophysa rosa, assembly GCF_024868665.1. Taxonomy (NCBI): domain Eukaryota; kingdom Metazoa; phylum Chordata; class Actinopteri; order Cypriniformes; family Nemacheilidae; genus Triplophysa; species Triplophysa rosa. Next base: position 9,720,694 of record NC_079890.1, read on the forward strand.
CAAAACAATAATAGCAGTGGAGTATTTTCCTCCCAAGATGGCGGCGCCACAGCAACATAGGGTGTGACGTCAGCTTCACATTCTCTATAGGATGCAATCAGAGATACTCTTATATAGGGAGATGGAAGGGTCTGTAATACCAAAGCCCTTTTAAAAGGAAAGCCTGCAACCATTAGCCAAAAACGCGTAATGGCTAATGCTAACGCCGGTACACAAAGGAGGCCAGAGGCAGGTTTTTTTAATGGATGTCAATGGAAGAGAAGCTTCACTATGCTGAATAAATCGCTTTTGTGAGGAAACAGCTCTTCATTTAAGGAATCAACTGCCTGTCCATTAATGTTCAACATGTTTCACACCATACAATACTTTGGTTGGGAACGATATGTAGATTTTACTATGATAAAAAACATTTAAGAGAAGGCAGAGTAGCGAATGTTGCGACAGGCAGGACTCACTTACGGCATTATCATAGATTTAATAGTAATATTGAACGATGGCTTTCAGGTTTCAGCAGTTATGAGAAAACTTGAACTGTTATAACTAAAACTGCATGTATGCACATGACGATGATGTAATTTTATGAAAAAAGTACATGAGTAATGTAAAATATGATATTGTATATTTGTTGTTGAATGAAAATTAAATGTTTCAATAAATACATTTGAAATGTAATGACTTGACTGTTGTGCTGATCATGACAATGCAATTTAATGTAAAATAAACAAATACATAAATATGAAGGGATGGTTTCTCTGACTTTCAGATTTAAACAAATAAATTACATTTACAGTTATGGTCATGGTCTATTTTATACGATAACGATATCAGGATAACCAACAAAATCTCTTTTCTTATGCATTATTTATTGACAATGTGAACGAACAATCCACGCGAAACTGTGCAACCGACTGCCGTAAAACTGAACTCCAGCCACTGACATAATGTGATTGGTTGAGGATGCCTCACGTGATCCAGGTTAGCTTTTTCGTATGGTAAGTATTACCAGAGATACTCTTATATAGGGAGATGTATGGGATTCCTTTTGTGCCAATAAGAATGAACGCAAACTTTTAAAAAACGAACAAAAATATACAATGAGAAAGAAAAAAAACACTTTGATATTGAAAACAATAAACTCAGTTGCAAGAATGTGACATGATTTCTTAACAATTTTCTAAGTTTCGTTTTTGCAAATAATAGTTTTGAATTCGCTGCTAGATTTTTCATTTGCGCTTTCCGAGTTTTCGTTTACGCTTCTCAATTTTTCGTTCGCCTTTCTGGCACAACGCTCACGTGTAGGCAGGACTTATGGCCGCTTTACGCTGATTGGCTAGTGAGTTTGTGATTGACAGCTCCCTGACAAGGAAGTCGATACTGAAGACAGTACAGTGCAACGAATCTTAGAGAACGATCTGCATGCTGTTATATTTATTGTTTGTACTTAAAACTACTTTCTTATTTAGTTAGTATATTAGTAATTGGTATTTGAAGTTGGTAAGTCACGCGCGGTGTGGATCCAAGCGTCCTCCTCATCCTCAGGTAAATGAATGTAATTCAGATAATAAAGAAAATCGCTAAAAGTTGTATTCCTGTACAGTAGCAATTCTGCCTTTACTTAGCTCGTTCATTGTGTGCTTTATACTTTCTGTCAGGTATTATTTTATGGACTGTAAGATAATTTTCTTAAAAAGGAACGAACAACTTGCATTATAACATCCAATAAAGACATGTTACAGATTATTGGGTTGTGAGAAATTAACGTGCTAAATGAAAACATTGCTGCATAGTTACTGTACAGAGATTAAAACTTTTAGCGATTTTATTATCTCGGTTACATAAATGTACCTGAGGGTGACTTGTGTCCAGCTGAGGAGGAGGATGACGATGTCGCTCTTGCATACAGTCTCCTTTTAAAGAATTAAGTCCACTTATAAGTCAAGTACTGTATCTTTCTTTTTAAACTCATGGTGAATGTACAGTATTATACCCCTTTCATTACATTCACAGAAAGTACACCTCATAAAACACTACCAATACATTCAAATGACATTTATGTTTTTTAAACGCTACAACAAAACACATTCATAAGGTGACACAATTAGAGGCCTTTAGAATGTTTTATTAATTTAGTCTGCCTCTTGCAAACAACAATTTCATTATGTATTTACACACCTACATAAAACAGGTTAAAGAAAAGCAGAAGAGAGACTTCTTAAACTATAAACAAACATTTAAAGATAGAAACGATACATAAAATGCCACCACGATTATAATCTATAAATTAGAAATATGAACTGGAAGCATAACACTTTATTGTATATCTCCTCAAAACTCACTAGGCATCTCGTTTTCCTGATATCATTGAAATTATAAATTATAGACTGCTGTCTTGACGGCCTCTAAACCCACGTAAAGTTGCATGTGAATATGGCTATCTATCCTGTCTTTACTCGACGTTGGCTTGTTGTTACGGCGTGATAGAGCCTGGAAGCGTGTCCTACTTTTAAGTGCGTGAAAGTTGGCAACCCTGCTAATATACTAACAAAATAAGAAAGTAATTTAAGTACAAACACTAAAACAATACTATACAGAAAACCGCAAGCAGATTGCTCTCTAATCCGCTGCACTGTCTTCAGTTTCGACTTCCTGGTCAGGGAGCTGTCAATCCAAATCTCACTAACCAATGAGAGTAAAGTGGCCATAAATCCCGCCCACACGTGAGATTTGTGCCAGAAAGGCGAACGAAAAATTGAGAAGCGTAAACGAAAACTCGGAAAGCGCAAATGAAAAATCTAGCAGCGAATTCAAAACTATTATTTGCAAAAACGAAACTTAGAAAATTGTTAAGAAATCATGTCACATTCTTGCAACTGAGTTTATTGTTTTCATTATCAAAGTGTTTTTTTTCTTTCTCATTGTATATTTTTGTTCGTTTTTTAAAAGTTTGCGTTCATTCTTATTGGCACAAAAGGAATCCCATAGAGATGGAAAGGTCTTTAATACCAAAGCCCTTTAAGAGGAAAGCCTGCAACCATTCGGCAAAAAAGCGTAACGGCTAATGCTAACGCCCGGGCTTCAGCGGAACGCAGGAAAGGAGACCGGATGCTAGTTTTTGAATGGATGTCATGTCAATGGGTTTTGTTAGCCGTTACGGGTTCTCCAATTGGAAGTATTACAGACCCTCCCATTTCTATAATAAAGAGTATCTCTATTACACTCTGACCATATTTTGTCAATAGAAGAGATGTAAAAAAAATTGCTGATAGTCCTTAAAATAGCTGAATGAATGGCAACTGCCTAAAAGAAACATGCTGATATTAAACATTTAATTCATCTTAAAAGAGTAACGCGATGACAGCTCGACTACATTGAATATTAATGAATTTTTGTGTATTTGTGAATTACATGAAGTAAAATGACTGTCAATGAAAAATCACACACAACAGGTGATAAAAAAATATTGAATCCAAATAAATGCACATTCTAACCTTATTCACCACACTGCAGCACACTGATCACTAATTTGGAGCACTGACTGACACCGTGCTTTGACAGATCGGCTTTGAGTTTGTAAAAATCTATTCACAGTAATCATCAGAATACTCTATTCACAGTAATCATCAGAATAACAACACACGCAATAACTAAAGTGGAGCCGAAAGTACAAAAATTTATGCAGGCTTCTGTCTACCCCCTACACCACCTCCTGTATCTGGTAAGTTGAACAAATTCTCTCTGTTTAGTTTTAAACCTTGTAATATTAGCACTATTCATTACAGACAGCAATTACTTGTATTTTGTATTTGTATTACTTGTATTTCTAGGCATTCAGCTGTTCCTCGTGTCCAGCCCTTACCTAGCCAAGCTCCTTTGGACACTAAGCTGCCTCCCAGACGTATACATCCGAGGTCTTCAGCTCACTGGTACTGTATGAGCCTGTAGGACGCTCACTGGGTTCGGATGTAGTGCACCAAAAATAAGGTGTGTGTTTCCGGTAAGAGAAACAGGAAAGCGAATCCCAGTTCAACCGTTTAATTGATGGTAGATCTGTATGGGCAAATTCACACATGGTCTATAATAAACAGAAGAGAACCAAGGAAGACAATTATTAATATATTAGTAAAACAATAAATGTTTCATTATTAAATGTTACATAAGTCAATATAAATGGCTTAACTGTGTGCAGTTCATATCAATGAATAATAAAAGTCAACAATGACAAACAGATTGCATGTGCATTGCGTGTGTCCAAATATAACATTCAAGGTAAAAACTCAATTATGAGCAGAAAAGCGCTTGACGTCATGCGCCTTTTTTCCTATTGTCTAATCGAATGAAAGGAGAGGCGGGCCTTCCGATGTGGTGACGGTACTTTACAGTTACTTGAAAGCTTTGCAGAAATTATGTCGGTCACAAGTCTTCTGAACCGATGGGCGCGATGCGTTTTACCACTAACCTTACAACATAACACCTGTCTTTGGACCAATGTAAAGTATCAGGTTTAGCCGCGAACATGCTAAACACATTATTTAAGAAAGGCAATTTAAAAACGATGTGTAATACTTCTTCCGGAGATGAAGCTTGATCGCGAACAGCTAGTACTGATCCACTCTTGAGAATCAATTTTTTGGCGAAACCCATGCTATACTGACCCGCGTTGACTCGCTGCGACCCCGGAGCCAGAGATACATTCGGCGGAAGGAGACTGGCCGGAGCCTGGTCTTATGGGCATTCCCGACCAACGAGCCAGGGTCGTTGGATCTGGTATCTGTCTGTTGTAATCGACATCGGAATATTTGCAAGACATCAGCGATATATGACAACATCGTCACATCGCCCAGCCCTAGTACATTTACATTTGTGCATTTGGCAGACACGTTTATCCAAGCAACTTACATTGCATTGTATTATACATTTTGTTTCTGACTATGTGCAATCCCCTGGGATCGAACCCATGACCTTGGCATTGCTAGTGCCGTGCTCTAACCACTGAGCCACAGGAAAGCACCTCCAGCTCTCCTCATTTCTCACACAGAACAACCTCTTGGACTGAAACCAGTCTGTTTTCAAGAGCGGTCATTCCACCGAGACTGCACTGCTCTCAGTCATCGAAGCCCTGCGACTGGCAAGGGCGGCCTCAAATTCATCTGCACTCATCCTCCTGGATCTATCTTCCACTTTCGACACTGTCAACCACCACATCCTCCTGTCGACCCTCTAGACTATGGGTGTCTCTGGAGCGGCGCTACGGTGGTTTGAGTCTTACCTCTCAGATTGTACATTCAGAGTATCCTGGGGAGGTGAGGTGTCTGAGTCCCAGCATCTTAGTACAGGGGTACCCCAGGGCTCAGTTCTTGGACCGCTGCTCTTCTCCATATACACAACGTCCCTAGGTTCTGTCATTCGGAACATGGCTTTTACCTATCACTGCTATGCGGATGACACACAGCTCCCCCTGTCATTTCAGCCTAATGATCCGGCGGTTTCTGAGCGCATCTCGGCATGCCTGAATGACATCTCACTCTGGATGAAGGACCATCACCTGCAGCTGAACCTTGCAAAAACTGAACTGCTCGTGATCCCGGCCGACCCGAAGACTCAGCACGACCTTTCCATCCAACTAGGTTCATCAACCATTACTCCTTCCAGAACGGCCAGAAACCTGGGGAGTGGTAACTGATTATCAGCTGAACTTCGCAGACCATGTTGCCAGCACCACCCGGTCCTGTAGATTCATCCTCTACAATATTAGGAGAATTAGACTTTTCCTGTCAAAGCATGCTACGCAATTTCTTGTCCAGGCTCTCGTCCTGTCCAGACTCGACTATTGCAATGCCCTACTGGCTGGTCTTCCAGCTTGTACAACCAGACCTCTTCAGATGATCCAGAATGCAGTGGCAATAGTGGTCTTCAACGAGCCGAAGAGAGCACACGTCACTCCTCTCTGCAATCGAACAACGTCTTGTGGTGCCGTCCCACAAAGGGAAAAAAAAATCACTCACGCACTATCTCCAGATGTGTTCCACGACTCTGGAACGATCTCCCTCTTGCCACAAGATCAGCGGATTCTGTAGCTGTCTTTAAGAATTGGCTAAAAACACATCTCTTCCATCAACATCTGACCCATTAGTACAGTCTTCTACTTCTTTTCTACTTTCCTATCCCCCCAAAAAATAAAAATTCTTAGCTTCGAATACTGTGATAGGCTGACTGAGATCAGTTTTTACTGCACCTATGCATTGTTGTTCTTTAGTTGCACAAATTGCTTCTATTGTTTTCCCCTACTTTGTACGTCACTTTGGATAAAAGCGTCTGCTAAATGACTAAATGTAAATGTATAAGGAATAGCTTAAAACTTTTTGTACCTGAACAACGACCGGGGAAACCAAAAAAAAATGTAACAAAACATCAGCATGATATCAGAAAAATGTTGTTCTCAGTTTGTCGCTGCCTTGAGCTGAGCTGTTTCCTTATAATGGACTTCTATGGAGGATAAACGCTTAAAGTGATCTAATCAGTTGAATAAGGGCTCGGCCATGGCCAGGACGGCCATCCTGGCTGAGATGGTATCTCAGATTGTCCTCTGGAGAAATGTTGAGCTGCAGGTAATCCATTAGTCCGTCTGGAACTCTGAGGTGTGGTCAGATTTGTAGGTCGAGTATTCTTTCACACTCGTGTCAAAAACAGGAGAGCACACATCAAAGTTCCAGAGAACAGAATTTAATAATCAAGTGTCCGGGGAAACAAAAACGGGAAAACCAGGTATCCACAAAAGCAGGTATAATCCAGAACAGGTATCATACACACGCTAACGAACAACATTAACATCAATACTCAACAAAGAACAAGACAAAACACAAGGCATAAACAGTGTCCAGGGAATGATGATCAGGTGCGGGTGCAACAAACGAGGTACAGGTAAGGGATCGTGTCAAAATATAGTCCAAGGGAAAAAACGGAGAAAACTAAACAGGGCTGGCGAGACCTTGGTGACGAGAGACAGAGACGACACTGGAAGAGTCCAGGTTGTAGCCACACAGATGGAGAGCCCAGGTGACACCAAAGGTCTGAAGGTCCGAGGCGAAGCCAACAGCTCAGGCGACCAAGGCAAAGGTGTGGCCAAGGCAGACCGCAGCAAAGCCAGTGCAACTGAGGACTGAGGAGGAGCTGAGGGGAAGGAGGAGCCTGACAACGCAGAAGGGGCGTAGAGATGAGACGTAGCCAGAGGAGTGGAGCCCCGAGGCGGCGGATGGTCGATGACTGACCAAAGGCGGAGCCGGAGGGACGAGGAAGCCTGGTGAAGCCAGTAGGACACGGTGGAGACGAGGGAGCTGTGAGCGGAGATGTAGCTGCTGGGTCGGAGGGCCAAGGTGGAGTCTGGGCCTCGTATGCTGAGGGCGGAGACATGGATGAGTCCAGTTCAGGGCTGACTCACAGACCGACGAAGGCGGAGGGAGGGCGGGAGCTTGGGAACTGGCGAGGGAGAGTTGGCTGTCGAGGGCAGGCTGGGCGGGACCAGCGGGGACATGGACAGGCTGGACAGGACCAGCGGGGAAGGGAGCAGCCAAAAGTCAAAGTCATTCGCCCAGTCCGGCAGTTCAGAGGCGCCTTGTAGCTCACCCTCAGCAGCGGAAGCATGAATGGGGCTTCCCTCACAGTCTGCCAGAACTCCCACGGCGATGCAAGGTGTAGCCGGCTCACACACCTGGTCAGACGCGTCTCGGGACTCATGTTCCAGGACGAACTCAGGCTCAGTCGCAAGGTCGCATGCTGGCTTCATCGTCACAGTGGTCTTGGGCTCTCCGTCAGCGGTGAGGTCTGATGAGGTTTCTGTACTGAAGGATGGTGGCTGGCTGGCCTCTGGTTCGGGGCGGGATCCAGGGGTTTCGGAGCACAATTGGAGGCCGGATGGGACCGGCTTGAAGGCCTCTGGAAGGTCGGCTGGAACCGGCTCGAAGGACGCCGGAAGGCCGGATGGGACAGGTTCGTTGTGGCGCCCACGCAGTTTCCTACGGCGGAAAGGCTTAGCCGGTTGGGCAGCGGGTTTAGCGAACCCTGGATTACACAGGCATCAACATTGGTGGAGAACTTCGGGTTGATGGTGAGGTGAGCTGGGTCCCCCAGCACGTGGTTCAATGGAATTAGATGAGGCTTGATGCTATCCGGGATGGTCTCGCTCACACATAGGCGAGAGCCAATTATCCACCCGATAAGATCGATAAACTCCCTTACGGGTCTGTCCCGGAACTCGGGCGCCAGACACCGATGGGAGTCCTCATCCAACCCCATAATAAAACACGCGTTGAGAGACTGGTCATCCATACTCACCTCACGGCTCAGTGCAATGAAGTCCTCCACATATCTCTCCGGAGGACGGCCATCCTGGCTGAGATGCTATCTCAGATTGTCCTCTGGAGAAATGTTGAGCTGCAGGTAATCCATTAGTCCGTCTGGAACTCTGAGGTGTGGTCAGATTTGTAGGTCGAGTATTCTGTCACACTCGTGTCAAAAACAGGAGAGCACACATCAAACTTCCAGAGAACAGAATTTAATAATTAAGTGTCCGGGGAAACAAAAACAGGAAAACCAGGTATCCACAAAAGCAGGTATAATCCAGAACAGGTATCATACACACGCTAATGAATAACATTAACATCAATACTCGACGAAGAACAAGACAAAACACAGGGCATAAATAGTGTCCAGGGAATGATGATCAGGTGCAACAAACGAGGTACAGGTAAGGGATCATGTCAAAATATAGTCCACGGGAAAAAACTGAGAAAACTAAACAGGGAAACAGACATAGATGTGACATTCTGTCGCTGGGGTGGTACCCTTTTTCTTCCTTTACGGGTATGCATTGCAATCCATAAAATGTTGTACATTTTGGGGTATATTATTGTACCCTATAGGGACATATTGGTGTACCTAACAGATCTATCGTGTACCAGTTAAATTTTACGGGTACAAAACATTCAAGTGTACCTTTAAAGGTACACCCTAATGTATCCAAAAAGGTACAACATTTGATTATGTTTTGTATATCATAAAGGTACAAAAGGAACCTTAGGGTACCACCACAGCGACAGAAAAGGTGAAGTTTTGTTCTTTTTTCTTACAGTGTAGGACATGTTTATGTTGGCCTGATTGGTATCAAACACAAACATTTGTCATATTGTGAAATTTTTACATATGCGAGCGCTCTGTACTCTAATAAGATTGTCTTGTTTTCGTGTTTTGTTCTAGGGACACCTAGGTCCAATAGACAAAAGAAAATTTAGAAAATTAGTTTAGTTTACTTTCTAATCTCATGTTAGAAATAAAAAGAGTCCCGAGGAGATCTGCATGAGCACATTGTTATATTAAAGCAATAAGCCCCAAGAAGCAGTGGGTTACAGTGCATTTTATAACAGCTAAGGGCGTTGTGGCACGATGCGAAGCGGAGTTATTGCTTTTATAAAACGGTTATTCCATATGCTTACCAAGGTTTCATAAAATAAAGTAAATGAAATGATATTTAGGCTATGTGGTGCGGTCAGCCGTTATATATTGAGGTATTTTATAACGGCTTATAACTCCGCTCAGCCAATCAGAATCAAGGACCAGAACTGACCGTTTTATAATACACAAATATACACACAACCTCTGTTACCATTTTGTCTTCATTACTAGTTTGTATTTTTATTTTTACTGGAAAACATTAGGTCATACACTGAAAATACACGTGTTCCTTGTAAACAACCCATCTGATATGTTGTTTTCCTGGTCCTTTTCAGTAGGTGGCCCAAAGACAAGATGACCACACAGATGGAGACAGAACTGTGTCATTCTCACAGCTCCTCAACACATTGCCCTCCTGACTTAAAGTTCACAAGTGGGAAAGGAAAACTGCCAAAACTCTGGACAGCTTCAAAATAATAATAAGTTTGGCTTGCCTGGTTGTTACACTTTTATTGTATAGGCTAATAAATCTATAGTCAATTGTTGTGTTTTTTCTTTAATGGTGTTAAAAATGTCAAAGATTAAAGGTTCACCTTGCTCACTATAGTTTCTGAAGAAATAAAATGCTATGACATTTACACCGAATCTCCTCAAAACACTTATTTAAGCATTTTTTTTTTTTGCTATTTTAACTATGGCAATTTGGTGGAAACTACACAACCATGATTTGATTATCTAAACATTTTTATTTCATTTCACAGCCATAAAACACCAAAGTACTTACCTCTGTTGTACCATCTATATTCACTGCCAGGAAATACACATTTTAGTTAATCGTCTTTACGTCCACTGTTCTTTTTCTTTAAAGCTGTATAATACATGTAACTGTATATGTAGTGAATATCCCTTTATATCAAAATACATTTAAATGCTGATCAAGACCATGATCAAATCAGATGTTCTTTCTAAATAGAACGTGCTGATTTGAAATGCTCCTAATAGATCTCACACACCACTGGTTCTCCAAATCTCGCGAGTGTCACGTGACCTACCAACGTCCGTCGCTCTGTCATGGCGGCAGCCTGTGATTACAATGAGTAACAAAACTCACACATGAGTTTTTGTGGCTGCTACTACGCATTGCTCTTATAGCAGACGCTTCTCAAAATAAAATAAGTCCCATAGATCAAAGACGGACTGTAAGAACAAGAGCGCAAGACACGTCTGGACAGGCATATTTAAACTAAAGGTTCAAGCCAAACAACAGGTAGAGTGGCTGTTTTTGAACAGAGAAGTCGGATAAAGTGACTTCACTTGATTACTTTAGGTTTGATAGCTGCTGGTGATGCGTATGCAAATAGTGTTTTCTCCCTGATTTGATTTACACATGTCAGGAAACCTTGGTTTTATTCGGTTTAATGGGAATATAATGGATGTTGTTGCATGCTTCCACTGATAAACAAACCGACAGTGACTGCTTAAGCCTTTTATGCTGAGACCTTCAACTAAAATAATATCTGTCAACGCTGTTTACGCATTAAGATCACACACGATGCGCCCTTTCATTAGTAAGTAAATTCATTTCATAACTCATGTGATCTTGTCTGCTCTCCAGTTCAGTGCTATGGTATTGTGATGAGTTCTACACCCCTCAAGACTCTGTTCAGAAAACACGGAGTTAGAACTCACATTCCTAACGTCTGAAACGCGCAAAAGCACAGCCAGCCAAGTGCAGAGGAAGAATACATTGACCTCTGAAGACAGAATGTCAGGTACTGGACAGACCAGCGATGGTGCTGCTGGACAGGAGGCAGAGGCTGATGGAGAACCTCCTCACCCGGAACAGGTGGAAGAAGATGAGGAAACGCCACCAGCAGCTAAACAGCCCAGGATGGAGCACGAATGCCTTGGTTTACACATGATAGAGACGCATGCAGTGGACATGTGTGGAAGCCAGGGTTCTGCCGAGACAGGTGAAGGTGAGTTTATTTCATCAGAGACACGTTACAGCTTCTGATTTACAGTATAGAGAGAGTTAGTATGCTCTGTATCATTATCACATAATAGTATTATGTGATGTAATGCAAGATCCTTTTTTGGTTGAATGTCGTATTATTGCTGCTAGTGAATCCAGCCAACATGATGCTTTCATCCTTTTGGTGATTCTTCCTCTTTGTATGCGTCCAGTTTTATGGTTACAGGAAGTATTTGGATGTTTTGTTATTTATCTTGGGTGGGAAAATATGTTTTGGAGGGTTATGTATATTATGGTTTTTCTCTTGTAGCTGCTCTTAAACTTACTTCACGTGTCTGTATTTAACTGTATTTCTTCATAGTCAAGTTATTTTCAAAGCAGAAAATGGTGTCTCAGTGTAAGTAAAAGGTGATTTGGATACAGCACAGAAAGCCTGTCTCCTGAGTCCTAACATAAATGTCCATAAGCAAATAATTTAGTGATATTTAATATGAATCATGTTTATTTCATACATAATTAGATCACCTGAGAAAGTCTAAGGATAATGATTAAATTGGCTTTGTATTGGCTCCTGACCAAACAGATCACTGAATGAATAAAAATGAATAATGAATAAAAATTACAACAGTATTATGTTATCTTATTCTAGTTATTATAATATAAATGTTGAAATACCTTAAAATGTAAATATTTTAATTACCCATGTAACCCATACAAAATATTGTTTTAAGTTATAACACTTTTGTAGTTGTGCTCATTTACAGTTTTGAATTCAATGAGGTGAAACAAGTAAATAAGCAACAGCAGCTGTTTTAAAACAATTTATAATATGGAGTCTGAACTGACCTATTAACTGTATTAATGTGATTCTCTTAGTGGTTCATCCAGATACTGAAACAGGAAGTTCTGTGGAAACAAGGGTAGAATGGAATGAAAATGGAGATGTGAACAGAGAAGTGCTTGTACAGACTGAGGAAGAAAGAGCAGATGAACCTGAGGAAAAGAGTCCAGATGACATTTCTGCTGGGCAACACTAGTAAGTGTGCTTCCAAAAATGAAAATTCTGTCATCATTTACTCACCCTCGTCATTTCAAACCTGTATGACTTTCTTTCTTCTGCAGAACACAGAAGAAGATATTTTGAAGAATGTTGGTAACCGAACAGTGGCAGAACCCATTCACTTCTGTTGTATGGACACAAAACCAATGCAAGTCAATGGGCACTGCCTTTGTTCGGTTGCCAACATTCTTCAAAATATCTTCTTTTGTGTTCTGCAGAAGAATAGTGAACTTAGGGTGAACTGTCACTTTAAGCTGTAGTGAAACGTGTTGTGAACAAATGAAATATGTGAGTTGAAGTAACCGCTGTTCATTTTATTGTATTTGCAGTCATAGCCTCGAGTTAAGCCAGAATCCGCAGATGCTGACGGGCTCCTGGACTGAGTACACCCACACCACTGAGAATTACTTAAGAGGCTGCAAATGGTGATCATTCATAAAAGCTGCATACTTATGATCATTGTATTGTCCAGACAATATCACAGATTGCAGAGTCTTGCAAAGCATTCCTGAGGCTTAAACAGTAGAGCAAAGGGCTAACATGCCAAGATCATTAGTTTGATTCCCAGAGAATGCATAAACTTGATTAAAAAAAAGTTAAATGCAGTGCGAGGTGCTTTGGATAGAAGTGTCTGCTAAATGTAAACATTATTGCAAAATCTGAAGTGTCTTCTCTGTTTCTCACCTCTCACTGCAGGGCTCCAGATGGTTCCTGCATTGTCTCAAACAGTGCTGATAATGTTCTCCGTGTGTATAACCTCCCACCAGAACTGTATAGCAGCCGCTGGGACATGCTGTCCGAGATGGTCAGTCTGTGACTTATACAGTCATGGCCAAAATTGTTGGCACCCCTGAAATTTTTCCAGAAAATCAAGTATTTCTCACAGAAAAGTATTGCATTAACACATGTTTTGCTATACACATGTTTATTCCCTTTGTGTGTATTGGAACAAAACAAAAAAAAAAGGAGGAAAAAAGCAAATTTGACAATGTCACACAAAACTCCAAAAATGGGCTGGACAAAATTAATGGCACCCTTTCAAAATTGTGGATAAATAAGATTGTTTCAAGCATTTGATGCTCCTTTAAACTCACCTGGGGCAAGTAACAGGTGTGGGCAATATAAAAATCACACCTGAAAGCAGATAAAAAGGAGAGAAGTTGACTTAGTGTGGCACACACAGACACACAATGCAAAGACTAAGCATGGACAACAGAAAGAAGAGAACTGTCTGAGGACTTGAGAACCAAAATTGTGGAAAAATATCAACAATCTCAAGGTTACAAGTCCATCTCCAGAGATCTAGATGTTCCTTTGTCCAGTGCGCAACGTTATCAAGAAGTTTGCAACCCATGGCACTGTAGCTAATCTCCCTGGACGTGGACGGAAGAGAAAAATTGATGAAAGGTTGCAACGCAGGATAGTCCGGATGGTGGATAAGCAGCCCCAAACAAGTTCCAAAGAAATTCAAGCTGTCCTGCAGGCTCAGGGTGCATCAGTGTCAGCACGAACTATCAGTCGACATTTAAATGAAATGAAACGCTATGGCAGGAGACCCAGGGGGACCCCACTGCTGACACAGAGACATAAAAAAGCAAGATTACGGTTTGCCAAAATGTACTTGAGTAAGCCAAAATCCTTCTGGGAAAACGTCTTGTGGACAGATGAGACCAAGATGGAGCTTTTTGGTAAAGCACATCATTCTACTGTTTACCGAAAACGGAATGAGGCCTACAAAGAAAAGAACACAGTACCTACAGTCAAATTTGGTGGAGGTTCAAAGATGTTTTGGGGTTGTTTTGCTGCCTCTGGCACTGGGTGCCTTGACTGTGTGCAAGGCATCATGAAATCTGAGGATTACCAAAGGATTTTGGGTCGCAATGTAGGGCCCAGTGTCAGAAAGCTGGGTTTGCGTCCGAGATCATTGGTCTTCCAGCAGGACAATGACCCCAAACATACTTCAAAAAGCACCCAGAAATGGATGGCAACAAAGCGCTGGAGAGTTCTGAAGTGGCCAGCAATGAGTCCAGATCTAAATCCCATTGAACACCTGTCGAGAGATCTTAAAATTGCTGTTGGGAAAAGGCGCCCTTCCAATATGAGAGACCTGGAGCAGTTTGCAAAGGAAGAGTGGTCCAAAATTCCGGGTGAGAGGTGTAAGAAGTTTATTGATGGTTATAGGAAGCGATTGATTTCAGTTATTTTTTCCAAAGGGTGTGCAACCAAATATTAAGTTAAGGGTGCCAATAATTTTGTCCAGCCCATTTTTGGAGTTTTGTGTGACATTATGTCAAATTTGCTTTTTTCCTCCTTTTTTTTTGTTTTGTTCCAATACACACAAAGGGAATAAACATGTGTATAGCAAAACATGTGTTAATGCAATACTTTTCTGTGAGAAATACTTGATTTTCTGGAAAAATTTCAGGGGTGCCAACAATTTTGGCCATGACTGTAATTGATCATATTCATCTCCAGTTTTTTCTCCTGTCTAAGGAGCGATTCACATTTTGCGTCTTTTGCGCGTGCAAGTTCATTATTTTAAATGTAGACATGCGGCAGGCACATGCAAATAGGGAGCGACGCGGTTGTGATGCGCATACGGTCGGCGCTGCATCGAGATGGAAATAGTTCAACTTCACAGAGTGCCGCACGCGCACCGTGGGTCATTTGACTAGAGAAAGTGGCGCGGCTCGCGTTTTCCGCACGGGTTTAGACGCGAAATGTGAATCGCCCCTATGATTTATATTATTTAGACTTCCTAAAGTAAAAGTAACTGTTGCTTCTTTGTGTGTCCGTTTAGAGTCCAGTGCTAAAGATGCCAGAAGGAGACACAATTTATGACTACTGCTGGTTCCCAAAAATGAGCTCTATGGATCCAGACACATGCTTGTGAGTTTGAAGTTTTTCCACATTTTTGCATCAAGAGGACCAACATTAGGGCCTTTAACCAATATTTGCACTGCATTTCACCATTTTTAGCATTTTTAGTAAATACATATTTTTCTATGTGCAGTGAACAATTTGATATGTGCAATTTTAATATAGTTAATTGTTGTTTATCGCTGTATGATCATAACCGCTGATCTATAATAAAGAACTGGATTGCTTATGACATCATAACACTGAAGCCATTGTGCCACCATGTTGGTATGCCCAAATATTGAATTAATAGGAAGTTGTCAAATATTAATGATAAAAGTTGACCTTATCATTCACCGATTTTGTATTTGAGTCTACCTGTACATTCTTACAACTCAGATGTCTTTGGGGCTGTGTCCACCGAGGCGTTTCTGCCAACGTTTTTTCAATTGTTTCTTCAATTGTTTCCAATGGATACGCCGTGTTTTTTTAACGTTTGACCGGGTGCCCAGTGTTGAAAAATGCTCAACTTGGGGCAGAACACTGCGCCTGCAGCTGGCGTTTTCAACCAAGCTCCTGGCGTTTTCAGTTGCGTAAAAGCCCCTCGGTGGACACAGCCCCTTAAGCATGTAAGTAATGAATAATTGACAACGGCCGTTCAATTATTCTGAAGTTAATGCATTAACTTTCAAATAACTTTCCTGTAGCTCAGTGGTTAGAGCATGGTGCTAGCAACGCCAAGGTCATGGGTTCGATCCCAGGGATTGCACATACTTAGAAACGAATGTATAGTATAATGCAATGTAAGTCGCTTTGGATAAAAGCGTCTGCCAAATGTATAAAAATGTAAATAATTGAACGGACCAGAGTCAATTATTCCACTTATGCAACGGTTACCACACCACAGGACATTGTTCTAATGTTTAATTTCAATGTTTGTCATTGTGAGTGATAGCTCGGGCAGCTGGAGGCATAAGAATGTCCAAGACAAAGTAAGTCCCGTTTCAAAGTAGGCTTTAATCCAAGCAGTGCAAGAATCCCAGATGAAAACAAAACAAACACGTGAAAGAAAGAAAAACTTCAAAGTAAAATAAAATAAACATATTTGCAAACCCATACCTGGAGGAAGCATTTATGAGCTGTAAATTAACATGGAGGCAATCGCCCCAACCACGCGATCAAACTATGAGTCCACACTGACTAGCATACCACTGACTAGCACACAACTGCACTCCCCACCATGCTGCATCTAGCAGCCATTTTCAACCCAAGGCCACGCCCCCTGGAATGTACCATTTAGCAGGTAAGAAAACAAATTACATGTGCACTAAATGATTGAATGAATGAATAATGAATAATGGTGGATAATGCCATACATAAACTCAAAACCTGCAAACGCTAATGCTATAACTACTTGCCAAACATTAACACAATATACACTTTCATTACACTCCACACAATTCACATTTAAACATACAATATTCCACATCTCCTTACAATATTACACAGGTCAGTACCGGCAAACAGACTGTGTTAATGTATATGTATGTAAATGTATGTGAGAATGAATCAGTGTGCATAGTTCATGTATAGTCACGGGGCCTCTCCGTGACAGTCATGTTATCGTTTTTAAAAAGCTCTTGATGGACTACTTTCTTGTGCATCTCATTTCAAGCGCCAGTTAGAGCGAATGAACTCGCTCGAGCCTGAGCTTCACCATGAGCCACTGCTACATGGTGGGTGGGTGTGTGGGTGTGTGCGTGAGTGAGAGACCGCGCGCATACCTGCGGCTGCATGTTTGCAATAATGTGACAGAAAAGCCAATGATAATAAATTATTTATTCCTTGTATTGTTTCTACCATCAGCAGTAAAAAAATTCACGCAAACTTTTGAAGGTCTATCAAAATATATTTGTTATCAGTTATAAGCAGCATGAAGAGGAAAATGTGTTTATTAATGCATTTTGTTTTTTGTATTTTTGTATTTAGTTATTCAGTATATGTATTTCTATATTGTTTTGAAACGAAACTGCACAAGTTTCCATTAAAAGTAAAGTTTGACATTATAAACATCAGATAAAGAGCAGGGTGCTGTGTGCGGTGATGGCGTGTAGGATACATTATCACTTTTCTGTTGTTTAAACTTGGCGAAGTGATATGGAACTGTAATGCGGTTAGCAGACCGTTCTGGAACATCTTCATAGGTGTGCATTTACTGAAAGTTTGTCAACCAATCAGATTGAAGCATTCAGCAGCATAATGTGCTTATTGAATAGTGAGTTTTTAAATTTTAAAGTATGTACATACAACTTTATTTGACTTGTACAGTTATTCACCATGGTTATACGTATCTGGTTATATATCTGGTTCAACAATACAAATAACAGTCTTAGGCAAACAGCCATGCTTGTAAAATGGCATATAATTTGTGATGGTTGTTACTTTAGTAAGTGGATGTAGGTCAATAAAAAGACGTAAGGAAATAAAATGCAAGCTTTACAGAGAAATAACGCTGACTGCGTATGTTCTTAAAGTCATGAAGCTTTATGTCATTACAACAGTGAACAGTACAAACTTAATACCAATGACTTCTCTACATCACTATTCTGCCTGAAATAAACATTGCATTGCATTGCAAACAACATCTGAAGTAAAAATAAATGAATTGTCCTCATACACAATATTTGTGAACTGACTGTTCTGACTGACTGTTTCTCAGGGTGATTGAAGACACCCTTCAATCACCCTGAGAAACAGTCAGTTTCTATAGTTTGGTTTCTATAAAATGAGCATAGCAAAAAGAATAGTACTTTAGTACTATAGTACTTTATAGTAAAGAGTGCCTGACTTACGCTGTTTCTCAATATGCGTTCTTCAGCGGCCTAGTGTCCTCGTGATCTTGCTCTACTTCATCAATAACTGTGAAAGTCCAGTTCCAATACTCAAGAACTGAGAACGCATGGAAGTTCCCGGATGTGTTCTTGATATCAAGGATGCATCGAATGCAGCCTAGCGTGCGTTCAGAACCCGCTTGAACTCCCAGAAGTCACTGTGGCGCGTCCATCCAAGTTCATTCTTCCGAGGGTGCCTCGCAAGATCGGTCGCCACGAGAACACAAGTCCGTTCTTTGCGTTCTTGAAATTGAGAAACAGCCATCGTTTTGGCTTCTTGCTAAATTTTACATTCAGTCAAATTTAGTACATTCAGTCATGATTAGCCATTATTTATTGTTTTTCAAATACAAATTTATCAATATATTTAAAAAAGAAATCCATCAATACATCAAAGCTATTTCATATTCAAAGAACTACAAAGCTCTTAAGACGAAAAACATTTGCTTTCTTTCTTTATTTTCCTAAAGGTTCACATGTATGTACATTTACATCTGTTGTTGATGTACACTGTTTTTATGATACATTGTCAATGAAAGATATTCCATCATCTCAGAACTCTCTTCCATCAGTAATACGCACATTTAATAATGTTGTGATTTTCTTCAGTGGTGACTTTGGGAACCACTGCACGATTTGTAAACCTATTTTTGAATGTAAAAGTATATGAAGAACACACCAAAATACCTTTCTTTTTGGGTAACCCCACAAAAGAAATATACAGATTTGGGTGATTAAATTTTAAGAATTTTCATTTTTAGGTGAACTATACACTTGAAGTCATGGCCAGGTTTCTGACTCTACTGATTTTTAAATGTTTCCCTGTGGTTTACAGATGGACTCAGTTTATCATTTTACAGACGAGGCATGTGTTTCAGGAAACTGTATTGTGACTTTGCTTCTGCTGTTGTTCTAGATCAGCATTTTTTTGTTTGTTTAATGTTTACTTTATGATTAGTGGTGATGAGCTCCGTCTCATCATGTGCTTCAAGTTGCTGCATTGCTTGGCAACAATGAAAGATAAGACTTATTGCTTTAATACATAGTCCTCTGTGTGTGTTTGCTATTAGTAGTTGTTCTGGAATTGTTTAGGCCAGGAGGATATCAGAGGATCTTATTCTTTCTTTTCAGCTCTTACTGAATGTCTTGACTTTGATGGTTCTGTTTTTCTTGATGGAAAATGGAACGGAACAGAAAATAGTCCAAGTCAATGGCAAGTTTCACAAATGACAGGCAGGTTAGTAATGAGGACTCTTTAACTGCGGCGTGTGCAATTTCGCCCAAATGCTGCATCAAATGTTGTTTTGAGATCACTGAATCCACCCCGCAGCGATGGAAAACAACTCTGATGAGAAGAATGACAAGTCATGGGGCCAAGGACGAAACTATCCTTCATAAAGGACTCTGAAACAGAAAAGCTCTGTCTTTCACCGTCTCCTTGTTTCTCAAAGAAAGCTTGAGTGTAGGGCTGAAACGATTCCTCGAGTAACTCGAGTTATTCGGATACAAAAAATCATCGAGGCAATTTTTGTTGCCTCGAAGCCTCGTTTAATCCATTTAACTACAGTACACACGGAGCACTGCGTTTCCCCACGGACCGTTATTACTGACGCACAGCCCGCTAAACTCTATTCATGTTACAGTCTCATGCATTCACCGTGAGACACACGCATTTTAGTATGTTCACACGCTCACACGTGTTTCTCATGCTGATAAATAACTGATAGCTTATAGGGCTGTGACGGTTGCCGTAACAACCGCACCACCGCGGTGGTAAAGTGCCATGACGGTGAACTGCCACCGGCGGTAGTGCACGTCACTCTGACAAATATAGGTGTAATAAATATGAGAGTTGCGATAACGATTGCTAGTTGTAGCCTTTCAGTTGTGGGTGGTTTTATTTAAAAGATTTTAAATTAACAGAAATTATTGGCATACGTGTCCGTTGGTGCGTTCGAGCGCAGGCCTGCACGGCAAAACCCAGGTTATTCTGCGGCTTCTGCAATGGATCTTGTTGTGAAATGAACAGATACGTAAAATCAAAACTGGCTATGACCCGCTTGCTTAGTGTCGGAGCGCGCGCAGGTTTTGCCGCGGTTGCGGAGAGACATCTCTTCATTTGCGCTCCTGTGCACATCTTCTGAACGCGCATTTAGTGCAGCTGTACACATTTTAATCTGGACAATGTCAACAAGTAAGTTTCACATCAACGAGTCGGAAAAAGTAAAGTTTTTATGGCAATCTGAATAGGAAAGCCAATGTAGGTTTAAACAGTTTGTTTCAAATGGAATTGTTAAGGACTGTAAGGGTTAATACGCCACTGACTGAAGTTACTGCAACAAGAGCTTTTTTATTTAGTATTTAGCTTTCTTATATCATTTAAGTTTTCATTATTTACTGATGTTTATTTAAATGTTTTATATGCTGTAGTGTGCCGTTTCACTGATGGATTTGCGCGTTAAACATTGACGGATGTTTCATCCTCATTTATTTCAGATATCATATTTCAATTATTTAACAATTTCAAGTATTTAAATAAGGTCTATATTTCTCTTCCACTCGTCATGTGGTTGCTACACGCAAATATAATAATATAAATATTATTTATATAAATAATATATATTTCTCAACCACCGCACCACCGCGGTCGATTTGTCTATTACCACCGCGGTGGTAAAAAACTGCCACCGTCACAGCCCTAATAGCTTATTGAAATGGTGAACTGATATTTTACTTAGTTTTAGTCTATTTTACGAGTGAAACTTGTTTTCCGGCTGCATTGAGTCCATCAAACTAGATGCGGACTAGTGGACACCGAATCCTGTTATTTACACATTTCATCTGTCTGTTCTGCGTGTCTGAGTGAATGAACTGCACAGTTTAACGTGCTACACGCGTGATGCTCATGAATTTGTCTGCGTCTGCGCTGAATGAGGACATGAACTTCACCTCCAGAGTTGCGCTGAGAGTTTATTTCACAAACATGTTATTGTTTGAGTGAAGAAACAGACATACTAAAAAATAAGCGTCTTCTGACAACCTGCCAAAATAAAAGTCATAGGCTATTGTTTGAAATTATTAGTTCCATTTTTATTCATGTTTCTTATTTATATATTTGTATTATATTGCATTTTGAATTTAATATGGCAATGGAATGTACTAAATGGGTTTAGTTTTCGCAGATATTAATGTATGCTATTTCAGCAATAAAAACTAATTGTTCTAAAAAGGAAACAAATTAGTTGTTTTACTCATTTTAAGAGACCTGTCTTATTTTCTCTTGTATATTTAGTATTGCTTTTTAATAAAGAAAAAGTACTTATTATCTGAATACCCGATTAATCGATGGAAAAATCAGTAGAATACTCGATTAGTAAAAGAATCGATAGCTGCAGCCCTACTTGAGTGTGCTCTCTAACAATGTCATTTAACAGGTTTTAGCCCTGTTATTGTTTACAGGTGTTTTTGAAACATCGTAATGCAGTTTTTAGAGCTTTGCCCTTTCCATCCTTTCACAGCATAATGTTGGTGTTGGCTGAAGAGCTGTTAAAATGTCCACAGGGGTTGATCATTAACTCTGACTCAGGATTGGTTCCCTCCAGGGGAGGTGCTTAGTATTCAGGTCATGTACTTTCTCCATCTTGAAGTCATTTGGTGTAGTTTCTCCTTATCCACTGTAGAGACAGAACATTGGATCTATTGTTAATGGGTCTTTTGTGTTGCTGGCTTGGAGGGAAGCCAGGCTGACTGATGTTTCTCCAATTCCCTTGTATTTCTTGAAACAAAAATAAATTGGCTCTCAGGTGTTTTTGAGATTTTGAAATATAGTGCAGTAACACGTGAATGTGTTCTTCTCGTTCCCCTTCAGCATTGCCAGCAGTAGTCGGGACAACCCGGTTCACATATGGGATGCGTTCTATGGGGACCTCCGTGCATCGTTTCGACCCTACAACCACCTGGACGAACTGACGGCTGCCCATTCCCTGTGTTTCTCACCGGATGGCTCGCAGCTCTACTGTGGTTTTGATAAAATCATAAGGGTCTTCCACACCGACCGTCCTGGGAGAGAATGTGAACAAAGGCCTACGATTGGTGAGGGTCTTTCTTTTTGAGGAATAGCTATTACATCTTTCACGCTTCCAAGGGTTTTAATGAAAGCCATTACGATGTCGTCCTGCGTGGGTGTGGAATGACTGTAATGCCATTTGATTGTTTTTTGTTTGTTTTGAGTGAGTCAATGGCATTCATGATGGTAAACGCATATTTGGCTTGATTATGCTAACACGGCTGTGATCTCTGAGGATATAATTATCATTGTGCATTTGGAGAGACTGACTCAACACTGCTTTTGTAATTATTGATTTGAATGTGATTTAAAAAAGTATTTTAAAGACGATGATGACTGGTTTAAGGATATTGTGCCCCATTAGGACCACAATCTTATATCACGCTATTTAACACGCTTTTTGATGTTAACAAACCAAAAGATGGCTAGGATTATGTCCCTCTAATTTCCGACTGGCTGGGGGACATTTAAAAGTTATAAAAACCCCAATATATGCACACTTTTGACAACATGTTGTATGTGTTCTGTTATTCTTAATCATCAGAGAAGAGCAAGGTGCAACCTAACGCTTTGGGGATTTGTCTCAATTACACAAAAATATTTGCGTTTGATCAGATTTTTACACAAGCAACATACACATCTCTCCTATAGATGAACACTTAAAGTTTGTTTCCAGAACCTAGTGTTCTCATACAATTATACTGAAAATGACGAAAGTGGAAACCCAGTGGGATTAATTGTAACAGACCGATATATATTGAAGATTGATATTGCTTGTGCATTGTAATACGATTCACTCAGCAGGAAGGAAGGAGACTGGGTCGGCATGGCTGAGAAGATTCTTTCTTTATAAAAGTATAATAAAACACAAAGCAAAAGGAAATAATATTTAACTCGAGCCTCCTGGCACATAAGTTTTCTCTCTCCGTCTTCTCCAGCGTCCAGTCTCTCGGTTACCTCGAGTACTCAGCCAACCTCTCCCTCTCGATCTTCCTCTAGTGCTGGCTTTTGTATTCTTCTCGCCAATCACTGTAACAAGAGACAGGTGTTTACAATCAGCCTTTGACCTACTTACTTCCTGCCAGTCTCCTGTCTCTCTCTCTCCAGACTTCGCTAGGCCACGCCTCCCCTGCCACATGCATCTTTTCAAAATATCCATCTATCCATCCCTAATCCTTCTACTATGGACGGATAAATATAGATTCGAGAGAAAGTGCAATGATGACAAAAAAATCATAATTGTCAATCATTTTTGCTGATATTGTAATCACGGTCATCTTTTCAAGTAATGGAATTTACATTATTTTCATCTTGAAAGCTCAATTCACACATACGTAAAAATTGGCATCACCAACGCTGCAACAATGACCAATGAATAAAATAGACGAAAAAAATAGATGAGTATACCATCGTCAACGTGTACAAACCACCGTCAAAAACCTGGCCAACTCCACCTTTGCCACTACACCAATCGCCAACCATTTACATCGCCGATTTCAATAGCCAGCACACCAAACTAATGGAAAGGTTGACCTCAGCCGCATCGTACCAACTATCGAGGCTTCCTTATCGGAGGAACAGGGAGGTTTCAGGCCAGGCCGAAGCACCTGCGATCAAGACATCAGCCTCGTTAACAACATCAAGGCTGGATTTCAAAGAAAGAAGAAAATGGCCAGCACGTTTGTGGACCTGTCATCGGCATACGACACAGTCTGGCAACGTGGTTTGCTCCTCAAGGCCTCCCATGTATTTAAGTAACAGAAGACAATCAAATTCCTCGCAGCACTACTCAGTGACAGATGATCCGCATCTCTCTCTACGGAAAGTGCAGCCGACAACTAACTGTGAACAATGGCCTGCCACAGGGATCAGTCCTCACACCCACACTCTTCAACCTGTACATCAGCGACATACCTCCAACCACCTCCACCAAGCTCATCTATGCTGATGACATCGCACTTCTCGCACACGGTCGAGATCTAAAAACAGTTGGGTACAACTTACCAACGAACTTAAGAGTTTAGAGGAGTACTTTCACACCTGGAAACTATGGCTCAACCCCTCAAAAACCACGATCTGCACACATCACCTCGAAAACCGCCACGCCAACGCAAGCATCGATGTAACTTTCTGTGGTCAGAAGGTGCAAAACCCGAAATACCTCCGCGTCACAATCGACTGCACGCTCACCTACAAAGCTCACTTCGAGCAATATAAACAAAAACTGAAGGCCCATGTCAACATCATTAGGAAGTTAGCCGGCACAACATGGGGTGCTGGAGCACACACTCTTCGCACTGCGACAATCGTGTTGGTATACTCTGTGGCAGAGTACTGTGCTCCTGTCTGGAGCTCTAGTGCCCACACAAAAACATTGATGTGCAGCTCAACGCCGCAATGCGCACAGTGACCGGTTGCCTGAAATCAAAAAAGCTCGAGTGGCTATTGGTTATGTCAAACATTGCCCCTCCTGAAATCCGCCGAGAGCGACAGCAACACCTGTAGGACTATCTCCGATCACCCGAACTAAAGACTTGAGTCCCGAAAGCCACCATGGGACAAGGCTGAGGCCTTAAAGAACTATCAAGGCCAAACCAATGCATGGCAAGCACTTTGGGAAAATGTCAGCGTACCAAACTGTAGCCTTGTACTCAACCCAACCATCATGCAACCGTGATCAGATCTTCCCCGCTGAGAATGGGTTGCACTCAACAGAATACGCACAGCGCAAGGAAGATGCGCTGAAACCCTCCACCGCTGGTAAATGAAGGAAAATCTGTTTTGCGAATGTGGTGAAATACAATCAGTGGTCCACATCTCGAATCACTGTGCTCTACGGCCACTAACTGGTGGACTTACTTCAATCTACAACCTCACACCGGAAGCAGCTAATTGGCTGCGCAATCTAGATATTGATGTCTAAACCCCTCCAACTTAGGTCATACGCAAGAATTTCACACTGTGTTGCAACTAACCATACAGTGTAATAATGTTTTTCAATCCTAGTTAACACTTGCCAGGACTTGCTGACATGTATCAAAATGGTGCTATGTTTTAAGCAACAAGACTAAAATAATATAAGGATGGATTTGGTGACTTACACACTAAACTCAGAAATAGAAAAAAATGTGATGCTGAAATTTATTTAAAAAAAAATTAAAAATTGCCAGACAGTACAGTGTAGAAGTAGAGACACGGGAAATGATGGATGAGAGAGAGAGGTACCGGAGCCGGGAAAGGACCATGAGCTGGGATTCTTTTTGAGCAAAACATGTCGGTGCACGGTCCACTGGATCACTGGCCTGATGATGAGTTTTACTTTGATACCACTAAAGAAGTGGTTCTCAAACTTTTTCATTGTAAGGCCCCCCTTGTGTGGGTCGCAAATAAAGACTTATGATCTTAAACATGTACAGTATACAACTTGAATAAGAAATATATTTTGTTCCTTATTCTGTGCCCTCATTTTGTATTTTCTCATTTTTGCGGAAGTCAAGAAACAAGGTCAGACAGGTATCATCTCCTGTATTGCCTTCAGTCCATGTCAATCCATGTACGCTTGCGGTTCGTATTCCCGGTCAGCTGCCATTTACTCTTGTGAGGATGGCTCTCTGCTGGCTCTTCTGCCCACCCGACACCATGGAGGCCTTACACACCTGCTCTTCTCACCTAATGGCTATCACCTATACACAGGTGGACGCAAGGTCAGTAAGTTTATGTACACTATGAAATGGACCTTTCAAATCAACACCAGGGTAAAAAAAGAATGCAACTATCGATTTCGTTCCCTCATAGCTTTACTTTGGAACATCCATAGAGCTGTGTACAGAGTGATGATCAGTGACCTAAGCCAGTCATAAGCTCTGCCACTATACACTCACACATGATATTTTTGGCATGTTTTGAAATCTTAAGCATGTCAGGCTCTTATACTATGTCACTGCTTTTAGGACTCAGAGATCCTGTGCTGGGATCTGAGAGAACCAGGACGGGTTCTGTTCTCGATGCACAGGAGCGTCAATACCAACCAGCGTATCTACTTTGACCTTGACAGGTAACATCACGATTATGACAAACAAGATTTTTCCTTGACCCACTTATGTTTGTGTGTAGATTGATGTTTGTGTGTCTATAGATCTGGCCGGTATCTGCTGAGCGGGGACACAGATGGTGTAGTGTCTGTATGGGACACCCTCACAGCGCCACTTGAAGGAAACGAGGAGGTACTGCAGCCAGTGCTGCAGTTTCAGGCACATACAGATTGTGCAAATGGCATCAGGTGAAATAAAGATTATTTTAGTAATATTCAGTAAACAGTTATTTAGAAAATATGCACAAATGTCTGTTCTTTAAGGACATTTCTAATAAACCTGCTTCTATAATTCATTCCTGCAGCGTACACCCTTCCATGCCATTGGTGGCGTCCTCTAGTGGCCAGCGTCAGTTCTGCTGGCCATCTGACAGTGAGGAATCAGAATCTGATTCAGAAGAGGGCCATGTGATCTCTTCAAATGGCAACCGACAAGACAATGCTCTAGTGCTGTGGTGGGCCGGCCCAATGGGCTCGACCAATGAGAGGGAGCAGGAGGAGCAGCCAGTAGTACTTTGATCGTAAATTGACTCATCTGACAGAACTGTAATCTACTGCCAGTCTAATAATAATGATTGTTTTCAAGATTGTAATTGTTGGCCTATTTTAATTGTAGAACATTTTAAGTCTTTTTCAGACATCCTAGAATACAAAAATTGGGATAGCTTATACATACTCGTTTTGCAGTAACAAAATTTTTCTTTGTTTCTGAGTCAGTGACTGTCTCAAAGCCAAGATCTAAAATCCTCAACAATAAATCAAATCTAAACCAGATCTTGTAAATTACGATTTGAAATAATTATTTACATTCATTTGAAATATTAACATTTTGTTTGTATTTCATACATTGGTTTCGTTTACATTGTGTTAGCTAGTGATTCCGGAATTGCCATGTCTGAAGCCTCTCAGGTTTACAGATTATGGCAGCACAGATTTTTTCAATGTAATATTGCAATTTAAAGAATGTTTTTCTCTTTTACCATGCAGAGTTTTCAGGATACACAATGAGCCTTGTCGGACTAACCTTCAGCGTAAAACCAATGGAACAGAGAACAGCTTTGTGTTACTGTCTGAAATCTGAGGTTTATCTTTGGTAAATGTGCCATAGACTACAGTGAGCAGCTGTGAATATATTTTTGTAAGCCAATGATCTGCTTTATTGTGAGTGAATGTGCTTGGTTTCCTGCCTCTAAATGGGCCTCGCCGCTTTCGCTGAGGCTGCACATTCCTTATTGTAATAACCTGTGTATATGTTTGTGTGAAAGAAAGAGTTTGTGAATCTAATGTCTGTTGGCGTTTTGACACAGAGTTGTGTGTTTACAAAATGTACAAATGTTTTATAGCATTGCCTTGAGTTTGTTTGTGTGTGTGCATTTATTTTTTGTGTGTCTGTGTTCTCTTAAAGCAGTGAGTTTGAATGTTTTGGCTGACATGCTATAGTCAGTGTGCTCAACACATTTTAATATATACACAGCAAAAGCCCTTCAGTTATTTGTAGGTGTGTAAAACCAGCTTTCTTTGTATAGTTTCTTCTGGATTTGAAGTTACACAGTTAAGGTGCTTGTACGTTCTGGTTATGTCTTCTAACAGGATATGTGTGCTGCAGGTGGATAAATAAACAAAAACATGGTCATTTTTGCTTGTGTCACTGAAATGTGTGTAATTTGTGGTGTTTGGGCAAGGCAGAGAGCATCACTATCATTGTTTCTTATATTAAGCTTTAGGGATTCAATCAAATCCCTTTTCAAAAAATCCCAAAACTAAAATAATAGAACAAACTGTATCCAGCGGACAGAATATCAGAGACCTAGGGTGGCCTTTTTTGACTTAAGACTGCACCTACTTAGCAACTGCTGACATATTTACAGTTGAGACATTTGACAGACTTTCTTATTCAGAGTCACTTTTTTAAAAATAAATGTGAACAAATCATGAAGCACCTTCTACAACTCACTCTTCACTCTCGAAAATAATGGTGCTTCATGATGTCATAGAAGAACCATTTTTGGAACATAAAAAATTAAGAAAGAAATGGTTCTTATAAGAACCTTTGAGTGCATGTTTAGAAATGGTTTGCTAACACTTTACAATAAGGTTGTATTTATGTCAACATTAGTAAGTGTTAACTAACATGAACCAACAATGAGAGATGTAATTTTCCAGTATTCATCCTTGTTAAAGGAAAAGGAATCCTGTGAGCAAAAGGAAACTTTTGCTCACAGGTTCCCCCATGTGGTTGATAAGCGCAATTGTCTGTTACCAGTGTCGTAAATAATGTTGCTGTATAAGGTTCTTTGTGGGCAGCGCAATAAACGTGAATTTGTTTACTACGCAGATAGAACCGGCGAACGCAGAAACGTTGTTTGGAAACCATGCCGCAGTCTTCCGCAGGCAGGGGATGGGCAGGGCTGTGTGTACCGACCCGAACACAGAACTTACAGAGTGTGGTTGTAGCCGCTATGAGGCTACTCAGGTAGCAGCAGCAGTAGAATCCAGTTATGAGTTGTTCTACCACTGAAATAATTTTAGAGACATTATTTTAAGGTCGAAAAACTACAAAGTGTTGCTTTAAGAGCATTCCATTCCCTGGTGAGACAGGGTCTGACTCGCCAGATGTTCTTCAGGAAGGATCTGGGATTGGTATGTAGGTTACTAATGATAGGTTGTATACTTTGTTTGTGGGATGCTATAACAGGTTGTTTTTTGGATAAGAAGGTCGTGGATAAAATACCGGCGAGGGTTTTTCTTCTACTGGATGAATAGCACCTCCATTTTCAATAAATTCAATTTCAGATGATGAGCCATCCAGAGGTGAAATGCTTGCCGTGTAAGCACTGATTTGTCAGAATGGCTGGTGGTCAAGTTACGAAAATGAGAATTAGTTGGGTGTCATCTGCATAATAATATCTGAAGAAGCCATTAGAGATGAGAACTTCACAGAATGATTCAGAGTGAATGGAGAATAAAAGTGGTTAGAGCACCTGATTCTGTCAGAACTGTAGTGGGAAATTGGGGATGAAGTGGATCTTTGCAGTGATCCACACCTAAATAACCACAAAACACCCGAGCATCATGGTGGGGGGGACAAGGCAAGCGGCACAAACATTTTTAAAATGTAAAACTACTTTTTGTTATTTCTATTATTTCAGTTAAATCATTCCAACAGTTTGTGCTTTTAAAATATCTATTTAATTTCCATTTTAGCCTCAATATTTCGGGCTAAATATGACCCACAAATGAGCATGAACCCTAAAGCAAAAACATCTCAAATGACTAACACTGTGGGAGGCCGCTCATAAAACACTTCCACACTCACACGCTGGCAGGCATCTTGTTTCAAATCTCTCGGATCAAATCATCCTTGAATGTTAAGCAGCACGGTCTGTTGTTTTGTTGTCCATGTTGCTAAGCAACCATCAACAAAGAGAATGAGACGTGGTGAACGGGAGGAAATTGTGAGTTTTTGAGAGCCAATCTCAGGTGCTCCAGCAGTCCAAGACCCAGTGTTGTGGAGGGAAAATGTGGGACACAAGGTCTCTTGAGAAGATGGTCAACAGGACAACTCTGAGCACACGGCGTGTGCTCCACAAAAACATTCTTGGTGAGTGCAATCTATATAATACACAAACATGGTCTCTTGGTTCGTTCATTAGCACCAGATCACATCCAGGTTCACCTTTGGTTGTGTAGGGTAAATTCTTGCCGTAGGGCAGCACAGAACATTCTCGGCCTTTGACAACCAAAGCACAACACCGAAAAATCAGTGCCATCTACCTCCATCCACACTAATGACTTTGGCATTTACCAGCACAATGTATACTACTGGCCTTTTGTCTAACAAACAGACAAATATAGACAGAAGCGTCAGGAAATATGCTAAAGTTCATGCACCTAGAATAAATATATGAGTGAAACAAAAATCTATACTCACCCAGAGAAAAAAAGCTCAATAGTTTGTTTTTGGGGAGATGGCGAGATAACCCCTGTAGCGGTTTTAGCTGCATGTTAAAATAATGATGAGCTTAGCTCACCAAATATGATTCTCCACCAGATCTATCAAGATCACATCCATGAAATGAGTTATTTAAAACATCAATTTCAGTCAGGGAATTAGTTTAGCTCAAAGGAAAATACGTATAATAATCGTCATTAAGTATATATATTTTACTGTTTCTGATTAGCAGTATAGTGATAAAAATACTTTGTATTCGTCCAGCAAATACCAGTGTTGGGTGTTGATCCTTCTACTTCTGTACGCGGACATGCTGCACTAGCTTGTAAAAGAGTTAGAGGCAGACACACGTATGATATAATCGGCAATGAAATCGAGCAAATCCATTCGGCCTATGGACTTAACTCTAAAGTGACAGCCACCGTGACAGACAACGGGTCCAATTTTATTAAAGCTTTCAGAATGTTCCAAAAATCAAATTCTGATGAGGAATTAGAAGATGAAGAGGTGACATTTACTGATGTTGAGCAGACTCTCTTCACAGACTCTGATGGACAGTTTTCTCTCCCTCCACACTTAAGGTGTGCATCACACACACTGAACTTAATTTTTCATGATGTCGAGAAATGGCTTCAAGCAAACGAGTCAAAAGCCCTCTACAGAAGTGCGATTTCAAAGTGTTCTGCGCTGTGGACAAAAGCAAATCGTTCTTCTGTTGCTTCAGAGTTAATAGAGAATTTTTCCAAGAAAAAACTCATAGTGCCTACTTCAACACGATGGAATTCATTTCACGAAGCCCTGTCCAGGATCACTGACATTCCAGTTACTGAGTTAAATACTGTTTGCACTCAGTTTGGAATAAAATGCTTCACTGATCGTGAGTATCTGTTCCTAAAGGAATATTGTATCTTATTGAAGCCACTCACTGTAGCGCTAGACATATTGCAAGGAGAAGAGAACTGCTATTTTGGAACCCTTCTTCCAACTCTGGAGATTCTAATGTCCAGGACGCTGGCACTGCGGGATGAGTTTAGGATGACAGCATCTCTCCCTGATGTCATTGTTCAGGTAATCTGATATTTATACATATGGCTAAATCCTTGGTTTACCCATGGCTTAAATACATTTTTGTATTATTATTTTGTATTATTTTATGTGTCTGAAAAAGTGTCTGATGTATTTTTTTCTCATAGGCGATCAAGGTACGCTTTTCCTCTATGATGGACAATAAGGAAGCTCTCCTGGCTGCAGTCACTTTGCCCAAATTTAAGTTACGCTGGATCAGAGACTAAAAGAAAAAAGAAATGGTTAGGGCAATGCTTACAACAGAGTGCCGTGCCCTTGGGTTGCCTCTTGAAGACCAACAGTATAATGCTCAAGATCACAAGAAGCCTGCTGACTCCACTGATTACTTTTTTCATTTGAGGAGGAGGAGGACTGTACATACTCTGCTGAAACAGAGGTTATGGAATATTTGAAATCTGCAGGGTCTGAGCTGGGTGTTCTTATCCAATTTCCCAGGATCAAGGCCATTTTACTGAGGTACAACACAGCCACACCATCAAGCGCACCAGTGGAAAGGCTTTTTAGCCTGGTCAATCTTGTGCTCACTCCCAGAAGGAACAGACTGTCAAGCAAACGTTTTGAGAGACTTACATTAATGAGATACAACCACTTTTTCAAAAACATGGCAGCATTGTCAGCTGAGTAGTACAAATGAGATTTTCCTGAAAAACATACTGCATACAGTATGCATGAAATATGGTGCTCATTGCTTTGAAAAAAAAAACATTTCCAGCTTGATATTTTGCAGAGTAATTGTATATTTTTTGTTATTCAGATATTTTTCAGAGGTATTCTGTTTGTTAACTTAAGGTTACAGTGAAGTAGAAATGAGTTCATTTCGTTGAAACACATGACACGACTACATACATTATATATGAAAAATGGTACTACATTGCTTTGAAAGTAAGTTTCATGTTAACAGTTTGATACATGTCATGTTTAACTTTTCTTAGGTTAAGCTTTTTTGTTATTCAGACATGTTACTGAATAATTATATTTTTTTATTCAGAAATTTTGCCGAGATATTATGTCTGTTTTATGGTATGTTTTAATAAAGATAAAATGTTTTTAAAAGCTAAAAGGCTAAACTATTCCATGTTTGATTAACATTAACATTCCATGTTAAATTATTAAAAAGTAATTAGTTAAATTACTTATTGAGTAATTAAATTACTTTTCAGACTTTATCAAACAGTATTTAGAGCTGTAACATAGATCAAAACACAGTTTATGTGAGCGTTGATCACAGAAAACCCATCACAAGTGGATATATGGTTGTTTATTAAACTCTACACGGTGCGACATAACGACGATCACATAAACACAAACATTACATACATGAAACACAAACGTGATAGGGAGCGAGGAGAGAGAGAGTGAGAGAGAAAGCATGGCAGCGAGGCAGGTAAAGCATTTCTGAACACAAATAAAATCATCTTTAACAAAAACGCACAAACTTATCGCACCTATTCTATCTATAGAACCGGATACTTGCGAGCTCTGTGCTGGACCAGTATCCGTATGCGTGTGGAGAGTTGGAAATGTTCAAAAGGTTTCAGAACGCAGTCCTGCTGGAGTGATGAGTTTAGGGTTTAGCCCCGGTGTCTGAAGTTTGCAGGGCCTACGCGGCCTCCCAGCGGGGGACCGTAAGCCCCGGTCTATGCTGGATTCTCTTCTGCGCTGAATGTATCGGTGAATGATATTTTTATGTGCATACCTGCCCTGCGGGCCAATGCCATGAAAGCGATAAGTGGGCCAGAGAAAGGCCTTTTTTCTCATGGCGCCTTATTTGCATAGCTCTGACAGTATGGTTAATTTGCACATAATAACTAAACTTAGTTATGGACATAATACGATGTATGCTATAGTATTATAACATAGCTCATCAGATATGGAATTAAAAGAGGAGTTACATAGTAAACATACTATGCCTTGAATTATGTTAAGCTGTGAATCATCCCAACGTATGTATACAACAAAGCCTAAATCAAAACTTGCATCATTACTGGTTACAGGTAACTTAAGATTGCAAGAGTGCCAACACACAACAAGGATATTTATATATATTTATAGAAAAGGACAGTTTAGTGTAGTTTTGTCAGAGAAGTTTCTCTGGATAGCCTCAGATGGGGGAATATGTGTTATGTTCTTTTAACAACTTACTGATAGCAAAAGGGCCTCTGGAACCCCTGGAGAGATGATGGTCATAAAACTGTGGAGAAGCCCCAGGTATCATGCTATTTGGAGCCGACTCTCTGGGATCTAGGTGACCCCCAAGCGAGGTCTGTTAAACTCTGGTTTGGAGGGCGAAGTTTTATGACATGACATGATCCAACATTTGGCAAGTCAGGCTCTACAGTCAAAACTGGCAATAACCAATCCCCCCCATTCCATACAATGATTAATCAAAGCATATGTACAGTTAACAATTAAACCCGCAATGTTCAAACCATATCTACACTCCTGCTTGCAACACTGTGAGTACTCATTTTTATTTAAATCTGCAATCCCTAACTTTTGCCGCTATATCAGCATGCCCTGCCGTGCCACACAAAGCATAAAAAAATGAAGCCAAAGCAAATAGATTCCCCCCTGGTGGCTGGCTGCAGTATAGGTCATAAACCCGCCCTCTCCATGTAAAGAAATGGGACAGGGGGAAAATGTGTCATGGCTCTGCTTCATTTAGTCATGTTTTTCTTGGTCCTGTAGCAGAGTCATGACAAAGCCTTTGGTTATGTGTGGAGAGAAACATATTATTGTCCTTTTGACAATAATATACGTTCTCTCCAGTGTCTCGTCTCTGTTCCCGCCATCTCGTTTCCTCGTTAACTTTCCCTGAGTGTTTTATTACCCACACCTGCCCCATGTCGTTATCCCTCGTTTGTCTTCCTTTTAAATACCCTCTTGTTTCTTTGTCTTGTGCTCGTGGATGGTACTACGTCGTGTATGTGTATCGTGCCAGTCAGTGTTCCTGTGATCCTGTGTAAAGATCCCAGTCCAGTCCAGTCCAGTCCAGTCCAGTCCAGTCTTAGTAAGTGTTTAGTTTGGTTTGTCAAGTTATGTTTAGTCAAGTGTTATGTTAGTTTAGTCCAGTCTAGTTTATTTTTCCTGTCTTGTTTTTTACCCCCTCGTGGGTGTTTTGTTTCTGTTTTGTCTATTGTTTAATAAATATATTCCGTTAACCCCTTCATTGCCATTGCCTGCCTGCATTTGGGTTCTTCTCCACGTATTTCGTGACAGAATCCACACGCCACTATGAACCCAGCAGGCAGCACCTCGGCCTCTACCAGGCGGGAGTTGGCCAATTGGTGGCAGTCAACCACTGCCAGGATCCAGAGGGGCGACGGTCCGTTTCCTCCGCAGGGCGACCGGTTCCTCGCCGAATATGCCCAGGCATCGGCAAGGAGGAGAGGCTTTCTCCCCGAGGCTGTTATGAACGCCTTCTTCCTTGCGGGCCTGGTCAACCCTCCATCTCTGGAGGACCGAGAGAGAATGGTCAGGGGGTCATTCAAAGACATGGTTAATGGCCTCTCCTCCAGCGACCACCCAGGCTCCTCAAGCTCCCGCCTACCTCCTATTGCGGAGGATTGTGTAGTGGCAGTCGCCACCCTGGGGAACACCACACCTTCCGCTTCAGCCCCAGCAGTCTCGTCTCCACCAGTCACCCTCCGTGGCAAGCGAGGAAGGAGGGCGTCCGGGGAAGTGTCTACAGACTCCTCTGGTGCGGAGCTAGCCACGCCCTCCACTAGCTGCCTCGCAGCCGTACACAGGCCCTGCGGTTCGGTTGAAGAAGAAGAGGCAGCGGAGGGGGCGCGGACTCCAACCCAGCCATGCACCCAGCCAGTGCAGCGGCTCCAGTCTGCGTCCAGTCCGGTGCAGCCGGCGTCCAGTCCGGTGCAGCCGGCGTCCAGCCGGTCCAGCCCGGTGTCCAGTCTGTGTCCAGCCCGGTGTCCAGTCTGTGTCCAGCCGGTGTCCAGTCTCCAGTGTCCAGTCGGCCAGCCGCCATGTCCTTCAGTGTCCAGTCCGTGCAGCTGGGTCCAGTCTGTCCAGTCTGTGTCCAGTCCTGTGTCCAGTCCGGTGATCCAGCCGGCGTCCAGTCCGGTGATCCAGCCGGCGTCCAGTCCGGTGACCGCCGGCGTCCAGTCCGGTGTCCGCCGGCATCCAGTCCGGTGCCAGCCGGCGTCCAGTCCGGTGGTCCAGCCGGCGTCCAGTCCGGTGCAGCCGGCGTCCAGTCCGGTGTTCCAGCCGGCGCTCAAGCCGCGCTCCAGCCGGCTTACCAGCCGGCGTCAAGCCCTGTCCAGCCGGCCTTCCAGCCGGCGTCAAGCCCTGTCCAGCCGGCCTTCCAGCCGGCGTCAAGCCCTGTCCAGCCGGCCTTCCAGCCGGCGTCAAGCCCTGTCCAGCCGGCCTTCCAGCCGGCGTCAAGCCCTGTCCAGCCGGCCTTCCAGCCGGGTCAAGCCCTTCCAGCCGGCCTTCCAGCCGGCGTCAAGCCCTGTCCAGCCGGCCTTCCAGCCGGCACCAGCTTCCAGCCGGCCTTCCAGCCGGTCCCTGGGAACTCCCAGGGCCAAAGACTGTCCCCCCCAGGACTCCCCCTAATCCCCAGGACTCGCGCCCTCGAGGCAGCCGGGGACTGGGACTGTTCCCCTTCTCCCCTCCCCCATGGACTGCCTCCATGGCCGTGTTTGGCCCCTCCCCCCTCCTTGTTTGTTATTTTTGTTAAGTCACCCCAATCCCTTAGTCTTGTTGTCTTGTCTGCCCCTTGTCTTGTTCACCATGTTTGTCTGGTTTTTGTCACTGTCTCAGTCGGTCTTGTCTCGTCCGTCTACCCCTTGGTGAGCACCTGGGGGTGCTCATTAAAGGGGGGGCTTCTGTCATGGCTCTGCTTCATTTAGTCATGTTTTTCTTGGTCCTGTAGCAGGAGTCATGACAAAGCCTTTGGTTATGTGTGGAGAGAAACATATTTTGTCCTTTTGACAATAATATACGTTCTCTCCAGTGTCTCGTCTCTGTTCCGCCATCTCGTTTCCTCGTTACTTTCCCTGAGTGTTTATATTACCCACACCTGCCCCTGTCGTTATCCCTCGTTTGTCTTCCCTTTAAATACCCTCTTGTTTCTTTGTCTTGTGCTCGTGGATTGTACTACGTCGTGTATGTGTATCGTGCCAGTCAGTGTTCCTGTGATCGGTCTGTGTAAAGATCCCAGTCCAGTCTTAGTAAGTGTTTAGTTTAGTTTGTCAAGTTATGTTTAGTCAAGTGTTATGTTAGTTTAGTCCAGTCTAGTTTATTTTTCCTGTCTTGTTTTTTACCCCCTCGTGGGTGTTTTGTTTCTGTTTTGTCTATTGTTTAATAAATATATTCCGTTAACCCCTTCATTGCCATTGCCTGCCTGCATTTGGGTTCTTCTCCACGTATTTCGTGACAAAATGACTAGTTTAAAAACAGCTTTTCTGTCCTTTCAGTTAGTTCTTATAATGCTGATGTAAGTCCAAATGTTTGTTTTTCGATTACGTTTGGTTTTAGTTATAAGAAAAGGGGTTGTGGCAACATGATTTCTTCATTTACGAGTAATTGGGCAGTATAAGCGGGGCCTTGACATGAATATATTAATCAAATGTATCCCTAAATAGTAGAGATGCACTGATGCTAAATTTCTCTACCGATAGCCGATTATTCAAAGTGATATCTGCCAATGCCGACTCTGAAGATGTATATTTCTTAACTTTCTGAACGTTATCAATTCATATGATGACTATTAATATCGAACATATAACTGGTGATGTTTCTTAACATTTTCTATATACAGAGCACAAATTCATTACATTTTCCTGTCATATTTTGATTGACAGGATATATTGCCCTCCCGATCATTAGCTATTTTTAAACTCTGCCGACAGTGAAAATTTGGTTTTATCGACCAATACCGATTATTGGGTGATATATTAGTGCATGTCTACTAAATAGGATAAAAGTGTCCACCACAAGCGTAAATGAAATGTTCTTATTTAATCTTGGATGGAAATGATCCAAGTTCACATGGAAAGTTTTTACTTTTGATTCCAGTCCTTTAGTAAATCAGAGCACAATCTGAAACATTGTGCTCTCCTTCTAAGGAGAAACAGAAGCAGGAGACACATTTGCTCCATTGATCTATTCTCACTGCAGTCTATCAGAAGCAGATCAAAGAGTTTTCATTTGTCGTTTGAATCACTTCCTCGTTAATATTTTATTTTAAATAACGGTTATGCTTTGCTTATGTTGATTACATTACACGGCTTTTCACAACAAAGCATATATGACAGAAAAAGAATTGCCATTAATTAAGAAACATCCAAGAAGACAGATTTATTTGTTTTATATTATTAGTTTAAATTAATAGTATTATTAGTAACTATTTGTTTATCTAACTAGTAGTTTTAATGTGCTACCACCTGTTACATCACCGGTCCTTCCTCTTGCAGACCTTGAAGAACAATCGTCTCCGTGCTCATCTCTGAACGCCAGAACAGACAAGCACCTGAAATCTCCTCTGAAGCCTGTGATTGGGTGGGACAAGCCTGACATTCCTGCCTTGGAAGAATTTAAGCTGGTGGCAGAGAAGGAGAAACATACCGCTCTTAGACTGCAGGAGGAGGTTGATATTTGTAATCCTCAAATGAACCATGTCGAAAATTAATTAATACAGACATGCTAGACTGTAACACTATGTCTCCTGGAATTCAGAAAGCCATACTTCAGTCTCCAAGGATGCAGCCTGCGGAGATTTTTATTAAGACTTGATTAAAACTTTCTGATAAAAGAGTCCAACTGTTTCTAATTCAGCGTATTTCCTGTCCAGCAGCAATATAATCCTCAAGTTCTTTCCTTGCTGCATCCGAGTGGCAGATTAAATGAATGATCCGGTCGCTACTCCAACGCTGGTAGCAGTCAGAGCTTTGCTATTGTGTCAGAGAAATAAGAAGAGCTTTTGTAATAGGGTGTAATTGCT
Organism: Triplophysa rosa; assembly: GCF_024868665.1. Taxonomy (NCBI): domain Eukaryota; kingdom Metazoa; phylum Chordata; class Actinopteri; order Cypriniformes; family Nemacheilidae; genus Triplophysa; species Triplophysa rosa. Next base: position 9,759,078 of record NC_079890.1, read on the forward strand.
TGTGTAATTGCTCTCCAGGGAAAGCAGGCAGCAGCCAAACCCAGAGACAGCTCTGCTCTTCAAAAGCCCAGTACAGTTGCCCTGCCAACAATGATCATTCATCCTTTTCTTTCTCTCCCTCCCTTACGCCCGCTGTCTCCTTGTGTTCTCTCTACCTTTCCATCTCTCGCGTTCCGCTTTCGAACCCAACATCTTTATCATCCACCGGTTTCTTCTGTTTTTCATCCATCTCTATCCTCCCCTCTTGGTTTATCTCTGCTTTCTTCCTGCTGCCCCTCACATTCTTCTTGACCTTTTTCATCCCCTTCACCTCTTCCCCAGAGGCTTCGGGCCCAGTTTGAAGAGGCTCTGCGAGCGAGGGACAGGCTGGAAGCTGAAGTGAGGCTGGAGCTGCAGGTGGAGCTGCAGGGTATGTTCAGAGCTCATTGTGATAACCTGAGGGCTCAGATGGAGGAGAAGAAGGTCCAGGCCGCAGGGGAGGCCTGCAGGAAACTGAGAGAACAACTGGAGAAAGAGGCAGAAGAGGACAGACAGAGAATAATACAGGCTTTACGAAATGAAAATCAGGTATTTGCGTTTTTTTCTGGAATCGTTTATTTATCTCTGTTGGGTCCAAATGTTCCCCTAATGACAGTGAAAGCACTAAATAACTTCTTTCTTTATATCGTCGCTGTCCTTCTGAAACCTTGTATGTCCAAATTCGCTGTTTTTCAGGAAATAGAAAAAACACGGTTCTTTTTAGATGATTACAACTGGGTTGCCACAGTTGACAAGCACTTATTAATACTTGGTTAAATATTTGCAAAACCCAGTGACAAACATAAAGGGTGACTAATAATAATAATTTATGGCAAAAACATCTAAAACTTGGAATATGAAGATACAAGGTTTCAAAAGGACAGCAGCTATATTTAAAAACGAACACAACGTTTGTATTTGAGGTAGACTTTTCTTTTACTTGTCATCATACTTAAAGATCTGGACAAACTTCACAACCCTATGCTGTATTAATTTTGGTAACTCACACAACAGGCATAAACGATTAAAGGGATAGTTCATCCAAAAAGGAAAATTCTGTCATAATTTACTCACGCTCATGTAATTTCATACCTGTATGAATTACTTTGTTCCGATGAACAAAAAGAAAGATATTTGGAAGAATGTAATTTTCAGTTCCGGGACATCATTGACCACCATAGAAGGATGAATTAAACGGTAGTCAAAGGTGCCCGATAACTCTGTTTTCCTTAATACTTCTAAATATCTTATTTTGAGTTCAACAGAACAAAAAAAATACAATATTTTTTTCCCTACTATGGTAGTGGATGATGTCCCAGAGCTGAAAATGTCTAACATTCTTCCAAACATCTTTCTCTGTGTTCATTGGAACAAAGAAATTTATACAGGTTTGAAACAACCCGAGGGTGAGTAAATGATCATTTTTGGATGAACTATCCCTTTAAGCTGTGTATCATTGTTTTGTACAGGCAAATAATACAATAAAATAAATGGAAAATAAAATGTAAAAATCACTGTACTTTTTAAATGATTAAATACTGTTGTCAAAGTTGACAAGCACTTTTTAATACTTTTGTTGGTTAGATATTTGCAAACCGCAGTGACAAACATAAAGGGTGACTAATTTGATTTATGTAAAAAAACTCAAAATATGGAGATAATTTTGGATCTTATTATAGAGATTATTTTGGAAGTTTTAGTAGGACACCAGCGATATAATACAGTACAAATATAACGTAATATAACATAATATAATATTAATGAGGAACAATAAGAGTCACCAGCATGATATAAAACATAACAAGAGCCTCATTCTGTTTGTCAGGAGGATGTAAGGATGTGTGTGCAGGAGGCAGTGAAAAGTGTTTGTGATGAGTGCGACATGAAGGCGGAGAGAGAGAGACACGTCCTACAGGACAAGCATGCAGAGGAGATATCTGAACTTCATGACAGGCAAACACACATGAAACTGTCCTCCTGCTCATTCAATTCTCTTTTTTACAGACCTCTTTGAAATGTCATCGCTTTCTTGTGTTTCTCTGCTCTCTGTCCTTTCCAGAGAACGTCTGGAATGTATTCTTTTTTCTGTCATCACCATCAATGCCTCACCTATGCTTGTCCAACTTTCTTCATTAGTGCCTGTGCATACGGTATGTGTCTGTGTGTTCCAGGCTCCGGCAGCTGCAGGACAGTCTGGAGCAAGTCTGCCGGGAGCGCGTTGAGTATGAAGCAGAATTTAAGGTCAGCTTCCGTAATGAGGTCATCATAAATAAATGAACAGCTCTAAAATGGTGCCCACTCCAGTCCAGCGTCTGCAACACCCAGGAACAAAGTGACTTAATAAGACAACGCTTGTTCTCTCCACTGATGTTTTCCTGACGTTTGTGCATTAGTCTTTGCATCAGCACCGTCACAGTCAGCTGTGTTGACCTTTGACCTTTTGCTTGAGGATTCATTTTTATGACTCATCACTTTAATGAATAAAAAGTCACATGCTTCCGTGTCTCTCTCTCTTTTAGAAGGTGCAGGCTAGCTACAGGCGGTTTGTGGATCTGACTGATTCCTCCCTTCACTCTGATTACCTCTTAAAACTCCGCAGACTGGGAAGAGAGCCGGGTCTCACAGACACTGCGTCACAAACTGATGACATCACACCTGAACTGTGACCTTGTGATGCCTGTAATCTCACTTGGGTGTCACGGTGTGAAATGATATGCTCTCTAACACTCTTTTATACAGTGTTTTACAGATGTGTTTTAGACCTTATGAGGTAACACTAAAGTTGTATTTGTTAACCTTAGTAAAAGCATTAGCTGACATGAACGACAATAAAGCACAATGTAGATTTTTTTTACATTTATTCATCTTTGTTAGTTAATGTCAGTTCAAGTTAGTTCGTTGTGCATTATCTTATGTCAACAGTTACACTTATCTTTGTTCTTATTACGGTTATTATGGAAAATTGATTAGTAAATGCTAAAATGAACATATACACATTTACTGTAAATGTCCTTTTAAAAAAGTTTTTTTTTCTGCATGAATATTTGCTTTATATTATTTTAAATATTTACTTTACTGCAAAAAAAGAGATAAGGATAATTCGTGGGAAAACAGTCACAAAAATGTTAACCTCAAATCTTCAAAAATGTTTGTGCTCATGTTACTTGTCAATTACTCATATTTAAATGTAATTTTAAATGTCATCTTAAAGTTTTGTTTTTATAAAATTAAATGTCACTTTAATATCAAGATATGCCTGACATGTTTTGTTGTTTTTCATGTCCCTTCTTCATTGTGTTGCTTTTTTCTCGGCTGTCCAATAAATCATCCTGATACGGAGCGTGTATGTATTTTTTGTAGTATTTTTACTTTACCACGAGGTGTCAGTGTAGTCAAGGTTTTACCTTTCTTGGCTGACGGCTTCTTGTAGTAAGTAGCCTTATACACTTTTAGCTGTTGTTTTCAGATGTGACCGACAGGCATATATTTAATTAATTAATGTTTCACATAGAGAGAACGCTTCATAATCATTTCAGCGGCCTTCGCTTGGATGGAACAGAGAACAACTTCTCTTTATCGGCTGCATATCGTACTAAGCTTATTATTAGTGTCGTTACCAAAGCTATTACACGCACATTTGCCAGCGAGCGCACTGGGGGCGCTGTAACTCTTTAAGCCTTCGCTTCTGAATGCACAGCGTTAATCGGTGTGATCGGGAGCCAAGGATCACATCCACTGATTTAAAACGCAAAGGAATAGCGCTTAAGGAACACACAATAAACTTCGTCCAGAGACTGTTTTGGCATTTAAATGCATGGAAACGGAGACATTTTTACGTGAGCATTGGGAACATATGGTTGCATGATATTATATAGATCCGTTCATGACTGTGTTTTAAAACCATGCGGAAAAAATCCCCAAAAGAAAAATTCGCTCCGTTAGTGCGCACCCCAGCCGGAAGATGGGATTTTTCTTATTCCAGCGCACACACCTCCCCTTTCCCCCTCCCTCTCTCTCTCTTTCTCAAACAACTCAGTCTGTCAGTGTGCGCCTAGCGTTGGGAACAAGTCTCACTAGTCGGATTTTAAACCGGTGAGAGAGACACGTCGAGAGATTCCAAGCAGGACAGACCAGAAATGAACTATCTAATGACTTGCCACATCCGTGCACAGTCTGAAAGAGCCTGCACTCGAGACTCATGAATAAGGATTGCATTCTTTTTTTCCACCTTGGAAGATCTGGCAATAATTTTGTGTATCCACACATTTGTACGTTTGTTTTGATTTGGCGTGCGTGCTTTTGCAATAATTCGTTTCGGTCATTTTGTTTGGTTAATTTGTGAATTGCACGTTTTGCGGAATAGCCTAACTGGAATTTTGGAGCCAAGAATAATCCAATAGGAGAGTTTTACAGCATCAACATGTTATTCTGAAGATGGGACGTTGCGAGGCGAAGAAAAGCTCACCCATTTCAACCCATCATCCATCCACCATCGAGCTGTGACTACCACATTCCCTTCATAATTTGTCAACAACTGGACAAACAACAGTGGGAGTGAAACGAGAAGAGGAAAGTTCAGTCTAAACGCCGCGGAAAAACGATAAGAAAGAATTTCTGGAAAGTAAACTCTTGCAGAAAAACAGCAACAAACGCCTCTTGGAATTGATATTACAGCGGAGCGCTGTTCACACCTGCACGAGCTACTTTTCCATAAATGTGTATTTTGTGGAATTGTCTGCTTAAATCCACATAGACTACACCGTTGTTTAACTGTTCTCGTGCGTGTGGGTTCACGTAGATATTCATGCAGGCTCCCGAAACACGTTGTACCTGCTAACACTGACGGATTCACCCACTGGGGTTGAAGCACACACGCTTTGTTCAAAATCCAGAGCCTTCAAACCTCTGGGAGAATATCCCACGTAGATTTTATGGGTGTAAAAAGACGGAATTCGGGATTTGAGATGGCAAGTCGTGGCTGTGAAAATGGATTGGGAATTCTCCTGATATTCTTAGTGGATTTACTCGGGATCACGGCGACCAACATGGAGCCCATCTACTGGAATTCCGTGAACAAAAGGTAAGATCCGCAACTAAAGGCATTGGGCACGCTGTTTATTTTCGTTTATTTAAGAAGAGCTGATAGTCAAACGCCTCGTGCTTACACACAAATCGTTAGGCAGAGCGTTGAAGGACGGCTTTGAAATTTATCACGCCTCACACGGGGGAAGAAGGCTGTTAAGCGCTATTACGCAGACAAGCCCCTTAGTGGGTAATCACGAGTCTGCAGAAGTTACGAGCATCAATGTCGCCAGACTAATAAATGCCACATTTCATTGACGGTGTGCGTTGAGAAATTGTACGACAACAGCAGCAGTCGGTTAGCACTGTTTATTGACGCTGCGCTTTTCTTCACTTTTCTCATTGAGATGCGCTCCATTTAGATTGGTTTGAATTGCTCAACACCAAGTCTTTTTTTCCTTTAAAATGCCTTTAACCAATAACCTTTGTGAAAACGAGCGCGCGAGAAAGGCGAGGTACTGTACTCTTTCGGATTATTTTTTGTTACTTACCAACTTCTTTCCTGTCATGACGGTATAGTTAAAACAAAATATATTGTTCTCGCAAGGTGTAAACTTTCACTCTTGTTCTACACCTTCCACTAATGTGGAAAACACGTGAAGGTGCCGACTAGAAGAGTTTTACACGCAAGTGTTAACTTCGGATGCGCAATAAGTCCGTTTCCTTGCAACATTTATTACTCTAGTCACGGAGGTGACACGATTTCCCCCGGTATAGGAAGGAATACCGGATAATTTACTGCAAGGTTTGTCATTTTATGCATCTCTAAAGAAGGGGGAGGTTTCTGCTACCCAGCAATTGTGAATTAATTTAGTGGATACCAAAGAAACTCCGTGTCCGCCAAATAAACGGGGATTTATGACCGAGCAGACCCTAAACGAGCGCTTTTATTTCTCTCGCCCTTCTGTCATTACTCGGGTTGTTTAAATGGACACCCGGCGTCGTGGGAGCACTTGTGTGCCCGGTCTAAATCGGTATGTGGGTTATGAGGGGCTATTAGTGGTGCCACGAGCTCTTGAAAGACGAATAGGATTTTAATGTGTCCATGTGGCGCATATACCGGCTCTGCGCTTCAACAGATGCTGCTGGGGGATGGAGGAGGTTATTCTGTCCCAGTGGCCGCTGGCAGACGCTCTTAATGAGGGTGTTGCTTGTGTTAATCTTGTTGGGGTTTGTGGGACCTAATTTGATAGCAGGAGCGCGCGGGGAGGCTAGACCGTGACCGCGCGTTTTCTGCTTGACCTTTACCTGGAAGTGAGAAAACAGGCACCACTGTCAATCGCTTTAAATCGATTAAATCACTTGTAACCGACTCGAAATAGATTTAGTGGGGGCTAGTGTACTTTACATTAAACACATTTGTTGAATTTCACACTCTAGTTAGTGGTTAATTTGACATCCACTTGTAATAATACCAGATATATTTATATAAGCAACTACACGGGAAATTACTTTATAAATATATTATTAACATCATACTTTATTTTTTATTTATGAGGTTCAGTTCTTATATAAAAACACTGAAAGTAGTGTCCTTTAAGGCCCACTACAAACCTCTTTTGTATAGCCTACATATTGGGCTCTACAAAAGGTAAAACATTTGAGTGATTTTTTAGTGAGTTTTGCCCCAGGATACAAAATTCTACAATGTTCACACTAAAAGTAGCCATATGAAGGTTATATTGTTGGCAGTGCTGTATATTTAATAGGGATCAGTGAACCTCAGTGCTTTGAAGATGAAGTCCTGCACCTGTGGAATCTTTTATTTTCTCGTTCTCTCCCATCACTCTCTCTGTCACTTCTCTTCCCAGTTTCGCCTTCTCATGATGGAGCTGCTACTCTTTTCCGGATGCAAAATTAGAAACACGTGTAGCTTTTAGAAGATCGAGTGGAGGGGAGACATGAGAAGTGATGGGGGGGGTTCGGGGGGGCTTTTTTAACAGAGGGGCACATCCTTAAATGCATACAGAAATCAATATGTTCTAAGCCATGAATGTCAGTTTGTGTTTAAGAAAAGCTTCAGAAAATACAAGTGAAGCAGAAAGATCACCTTGAGATTGTCTGATTAGGGCAAATCAAATCTATAAAACAAAAATTGTATTTGCTTTACAGACGCTGCAATTTACTGTCTTTTTAGAATGGATATTTAATTACATTGACAAGGTTGAAAAATAAAAAACGGAATACCGTTGACCTGTGATTAGTAAACCCTATCAACATTTCTCACTCGATCAAGCATGTCCAGGAAGTGTCCTTCACTTTCTGACACTCACACCTTGGAACGTTGTTTACACATACAAGAAAGACAAAGTGAGTATGTGTGTCCTTGGGACCTTCCCCTTTTAGAATGAGCAAACAACATCCCTGACTGATGTTTCAGGTCAGGCAGGACCATGTATTTCTTACAACTGACTTTGTTAAGACGATGCTGGACAGGAAACTTGATCCCGAATGGTCACTAATGGTGCAGAAGGTTTTCACGCGCTTCTCTTTAAATCATTGTAATGGCTTGTCAGTGACTTGGATACAGCTCAAAGCAAAGGGGTAGTAATGAATTCAGACAAGTATGTCACTGTAAGGACTTGTGTTTTACTGTTTTATCATAAATGTCACAGGGACCTATTGTACCTGACTCTCAAAGACATTAAAATGTTACCCCCTACTGGATTCTCAATCATTAATTTATAGCAAGCTAATTGCCTCAGATAAAACTTCTGGTTAACCAGTCTTATGATCTTAAGGGGAGAGAAAATAAGAGATTTAGGAAATTTTGGAAGAGTGGATTTGACACAGTTCTCTCATATTAATGCCCCACCCAAAAATCAAAATGTGACAAAAACTCTCATTTTCTTTGGATAACAGTATCTTAATTAAATAAACATCTAATCAAAAACAAACTAGTTTATGCAGTTGTCAATGAAGAGTTTAGAAATGTTGTTAATTTGCTAAACTTTGCATTTTAAATGGCTTCACCTCTGGAAAATTAGATTTCGTTCCAGGAGGCTAAATACTTGTAAATTTGGGAAAATTAACATTTGTGCTCTGTGATTAAAGGAGAAATAATTATTTTATTTTTTGTGTGTTTTAATGATGGCTATGTTGCTTTGTTGATTATACAGAACAGGTTGTATACGTTTATGTACTGTAGATTTACAAAAACCATTCCCCAAGTTTTTTATATAATATTTGTAATTGAGAATTTAAAGTAACAATTAATTATCCTCATAAGCCAACAGACGTCTATGATACATGTTTATTTAGACAGCAGCATATACCTGTATGTGTACCAGATGAATTGTGGGTATAGTGTGTAGTTGTGTGTGTCTGTGTGAAATAGTGATGTTTCAGCTCTTCGCTTCTGAAATTGTGAAAATTGTGTGTGTGTGGTGCAGGGTCTGCTGGAGGCTTTACGAGCGCTCAGCAACAGGAGCTGTGAAAATGGCTCTCAGCTGATGTGGCAGAATAACTGCAGACCAGACACTCACAGACACAAACACACAAAAGCAATAGAATGCGGAAACAAAGGCGCCTTCCCTGCGGAGACCGCCAGAAGTGTGTTCATGGGTCGTGTGATGCAAATATAATAACACTTCTGTGTGCGGAGACACATCTAGAAATTTGTGAGGTGCCGGTGGTAATATAAGTTTCTAAGAAAATAATTAAAAGCACGTCGATCGTCACACACACAGGCAGTGTGATTGTTAAACACACTCAGACATGTGGGGAGATGTGTGTTCATGTTGCGGGCCTCCAGGCCTCCTAAACCCTTACAGCGTTATACAACTGTGTGTGTGTGTGTGGTCTTGCTCTGAACATCTCTCGTCACCTCAGTGTTTGTTTGAGTCTGTGTGTATTTGTGCGTGCAGGTATGTGACGACAGTTCTCGGAAACAGGGCCTCCTCACTTTAAGACATAATACTTAAGCACAGATGGACCAAGCACACATATTAAACAGAGAATCGGTTTAACTTATCATACCCTTCTGTCTTCTCTTCATTCTTGGGTTTCTTCAAAGACTCATAAAGAGTAATAAAGCTGATCAGGGTCTTGTCTGTATACCCACCTGCTGCTACAGATGTTAAGACCTTCACTTCAGATTTCAATCTCTCGCTCTCTCTCTCGCTCTCTTATTTGTTTGATTACATTCAGATCTTTGGGATCACGAGTGTGTGTTTGTGTGTGATTTGGTAGGTTTACACACAAACCGCTTTTACTAATTAGGATCACCCCCTACTTTTTCTGTAAGGTCCAGCCTGGGTCAAAACACCCACACCCTATCAGGGTTGGGTCTGGGAAATGACACAGGAAAGTGGGGATGAATAGAAAGATAAGGATAGGTGGAGGCGTTTGTGCTACAGACGTAAATGGTTTTTGTGGGGTTGTTGAGGAGAGCCGAGCAATTTCTTCAGTCAGACATTTTTTACCTGGTGGGATACAAAAAATATAAAAGTACATTTGGAGGACTCCAAAACACATCTAGGGACCAGAATATCATAGCAACTCATTGGTGGCCTCTTTAAATCTGTACCATGAACAACCTCTTAACATTTTCCAGACAACCACCCACACCAGCCTAAAACTGCGACGATACAGTTTGCACATGCAAGCTTCATGCACATTTGTACAAATCAAAATGTTAATTTAAAAAAATCTATTTCTTTCTGGTCTATCTTTGGTTTCATCTTTCTTACGCCACTGTGCACAACAGGCCTTATTACTATAGATTAGCCCATATCACCGAAGATCCACTTTTATTGACTCGTGGCTTTCCTGCCTCTCCGTCTTGGTCTCTAAGCTCTGATCTGGGATCGGCTTTCATATAAACAACAAAAAGAATGCAAGTTTGCATGGCTGTTTTTAAATCTGTATGTAATCACAGACAGCGGTCCAGGGCTGAAAGTGAGTCTGCGTGAGGTAGCACTGTTTACACAGACTAATGAATTGTGAATGTAAGTGGATCTCTGTACTCTTAACCGATAGCTCTAGGGGTTAAAAACCGTAGTGGTTTGGCCTATAGAATAAAACTGAGATCACTTTTGTTTTTTAGACACAGCAATGAGAAAAAACGTGATAAATCTCACATGTGTCTCCTTTAGGGGGTTTTGTAAGGGATCTCAAAACAAACTACTGTTTTTAATCCAGTTTCCTTATTATGTCAAATGTTGCCTCACTTGTGTAAATTTACAAGAAAACTCAGAGACAAAGTTACTTAAATGAAACTTAACTGAGAACTCGAAGTCTCTTAAACCCCGAAAGAACAAATTCTGAGTAATATAATTTTCCTCTAAGTGGCCAGACTGTTTGCAGATTTGTAGACATGTTCATTTAAGCCAGGCTGTCTGTAACCAGGGTTTTTCCTGGCTCAAAATGAGGCAGAGGTGGTGCCATCCTGATCTTGTACACACGCGTAGGCCTACAGTACCTTTTAGTGGCTTAACCAAAGTGACTTTGAGTTTGACATACTAAAAGTTCTAATAAAATTAGATAAAAATGACAATTATTAAGTTATATAAAACATTACTTTTATTCAACCAAACAGAAATGTTTTTTTATCAAATAAAGCTTTTTTATCATTTTCAACTAACTTTTCAGCCCACAATAGCCAACTGAATTAACCAGTCTTTCTAAATGAGCAAAGCTCATTCACATCTTGCATTCTTTTTCTGTGGTTCATTTTAAATGATTCAAAGATCTCTTATATTCGCTAGTAACTGAAAAGTTCAATAGTTTAAATGAATCGGTTCAAATGAGTCATTCGTGTGCAAGTCGTTCTGAACGCAATGTGCGTTCATGCTGGCGAACTCGCTGTGTACAGTATACGCTGATTCAACGATCCAACTGCACAGCTAAAGACATTACAATGATGTGCGTCATGTTAATTTAATAAATTTCAAGAAATTAAACGTACTTGGATGCAAAACAAACAGCCGTGAAACACAGGCTGGCTCTTGTTCTGCAACTCTTTTTAGCGCCTCAGTGTGCTGATAACGAAACAGCGCCACCACTGTGGCGTAATGTCGCAACTGCAGTTACAAATGACAGTCTGTTAAATGCACGCAGCATTTCTTGTGAAGACTCGCAACATAATTTTGGCGAGAGCCTGAGGCGGCACGACATTTGACGGAGGCGGCTGCCTCCAATTTCTCTATGCAGGAAAAACCCTGGTAACATACGATTGCCGTAAGATCAGATACGACCCGGATAGCTTGTTTGTTCTGGAGTCAGTCTGTGGGGCTGTAATGAGGTCAATGTCACTGTAACAAAGTTCAATGTAGGGAAGGAAGGAGGCGGGAACCGGCATCATTCAAACAATAAACTTTTAATCGTGAAAGTAAATAAACAATAATAAAACAGGCCGGCAGCCCCTCGCGGCCGACTGCCGGCCAACAAACTGACTCCACTTAACTTCCGGGCCCGGGTCCTCTCTCTCGATGGTCCGGTCGCTCGTCCTCTTATGCTCCCGAGCTCCCCCGTGAGGCATGCGGGGACCGGCGGTCGCACAGCTGACACTCGTTGCCACTTACGCCGCCGGCCCCGCCTTACTCGCCCCACGGCTCTCGCCCCGCCTTCCTCGCTACATACCCCCATCACCCCTCACAGGCCGGGGGGCAGCACCGAGCCTGTGCTTACTCCCCCCCGGGGGGCCTTCTCCCATGAGGGCCCCAGTGACCGGGGCATGCACAGACGAGGCGAGAGAACGGAGCCGGGAGCTTCCCGAGCGACCGGGACGAGAGAGGGGAGAGAGGACAAAAAAAAAAAAAAAAGTGGTCCGGTTCCCCGACACGCTGCCGCTCGGTCCTCAGCCCAGCCGAGAGGCTCTTCCTCGCGGTGCTATGCGGTGGTGCGGGGACGCTCCGGGGCGACCTGATCCTCCTCCGCCTCCTGGCGGCCGGCGATGGCTTCGCCCCGAGGGCAGCCGGCAGCGAGCCGTCCGTTCCCTGCTCTTCCCTTTTCCTTGGTGGACAGTAGCAGGCTCCGGCCCACGGCAAACGGACCGAACTCCTCCGCTCCCTCTTCTACGGCCGCCACCCCACCTCGGCCCAGGAGCCCGGCAGCGAGGTCTTCGTCCCCCGTCGAGCTTTCTCTCTCCGGCACCACCGCTTCAGGCAGCCGCTGGCGGACGCCCTCGTCCGCGCTGCCCAAACTCCTCAGCACCGCGAGGCCGCTCGGCGGCGAGGGCTCTTCGACAGCATGTCCCTCCTTCCTCCCGGGTTTCGGCACCAATGTAACAAAGTTCAATGTAGGGAAGGAAGGAGGCGGGAACCGGCGAACATTTAAACAATAAACTTTAATCAAAAATAAACAAACAAAAACACGGAAGTAAAAGGCCGGCAGCCACCTCACGGTCGACTGCCGGTCACACAAACATAAACAAACTTAACAGTTTCCGGGCCCGGGTCCTCTCTCGTCGGCAGTCCCGTCGCTCGTCCTCTTATGCTCCCTAGCTCCCCGTGAGGCATGCGGGACCGGTGCGCGTACAGCTGATACTCATAATCACTCACGCCACCGGCCCCGCCTTCCTGCCCCACGGCTCTCGTCCCGCCTTCCTCGCTACAGTCACAGCTAAGGGTCGAAGGTGCCTGATCTCAGCGCTGTAAATGGGAGCGGCAGACGGACACACGGAGCCGGACTTCATTTGCATTGTCGTCTCTACAGTTAAATACACGAACAGTAAGAAGTCACGAGAAGAACAAACGGTTATCAGCTGAACCTGGGACATTGGCAGTTGTATTCAAAGCGTGCTCCCACACAAACCCTTCTATTGTCATTTTACTGTGCTGCTAACTGTTGTCTTGATTCTGACTGATGCTTTAGTATTGGTGTTAAGGCCTAAACTAAAAAATAGCTTGACAGCAGTCTTTGAAAATGTCAATCCAGAAAACATGCAAAAAACTGACTTGTGGGAAGACATTTGAAGTGGCCCTCACGATTTATAAGGCTCATAAATCAGCCATATCATGTTCGGCTCTAAATGTAGTAATGTCAACAGGTTTGTGTGAGGGATAGGTTTAGAGGTGGGGTATGGTAAATATTATTATCTTACTAATAATGTCTATGACGGGTCCTCACTTCGAAAGTGTTTCTGTGTGTGTGTGTGTGAATTTATGTGTGTGACGGTTTGTAACTGGCAGTTAGTAGGCCTGGGGTTTGACGTGACCTACTTAGAGAGTGTGAGAGATGGTCAATGGATCACGACCCCGAAGGCTTCCTGCCTCACACACACGCACACAGTGTTCTCTTATAGAAAGCAGAGCGCAGTACTCACAGTTGGTGACAGCACTAGGGCTGCGTTCCAGTCTAACGACAGCGTACGGCCCTCCTGCCGTTCCTCTGCACACTGCGGCTCAAAGACTCCAGCATGTTAGGAAACATAAACCAGTCCCACCAACAGCGTCGTTTCCTGCTATTTTAATTGATAACTTTTACATAGATAAGAAAATCACGAAGCCTACAATTTACTGCCAGTCAACTGTTGTTATCTGCGCTGAATTGGTTTTCTTAAAAGAGTAGTTTATCCAGTTATGACAATACTGTTATTGTTTACTTAGTGTTCAAACCTGTATGTCATCTGTGAAACACGAAGCAGACACATTGTACTGCAGAATGCGTCTGTTTGACCTTCCTAGTAAAATAGTACATGATTTGATAGTTCACCCAAAAAAGAAAATTCTGTCATCATTTACTCTTTACCCTCTTGTCATTTCGAACCTGTGTGACTTTCTTTCTTCCGCAGAACACAAAAAAAGATATTTTAAAGAATGTCGTTAACCGGCACCCATTCACTTGCATTAGTTTTGCGTCCATACAGTAGAAGTGAATGGGTGCCGGTGCTGTTTGGTTACCGACTCTCTTCAAAATAACTTATTTTTTTGTTTTGCTGTAGCAAGAAATTCATATAGATTTGAAATGACAAGAGGGTGAGTAAATGGTGATAGAATTTTCATTTTTGGGTGAACTAACTCTTTAATGTTACTTATATGTGCTATTTTCAAGTATTTTGAAGACACCCGATAGCTTTGTAAGGTGAGTTATTTCCATTTCAATTCAATGCCAGTTCTCATTTGGTTCAAATATGGCGCAGAGACCCATGATGTTTGATGTCATTGATAGCAACCTTGTCACAATCTGACTTGATGCATCATATTAAGATTAAAATATGCAAATATTATGCAGCGGAGAAACTAAAACTAAGAAACTAAAACTGAAAACTATTGCTTTAAAGTTTGTATGCTGTTGCTAACATTGTTTTGGGGTTCCTCAGAACAGTTCACAGTGTTTCCTCAGCAGAAAAAGAGGTGCTAAATGTATGTTAGTATATTTGTGTGTGTGTTTGTGGAAACTGTTGTTGGTGCTCCAGGCGGGGTGGCGGCAGGGTGAACCCTGTATTCATGACCAGGGCGGCAGCTCCAGTTTGGCCCCTGGAGCCCATGCCATGTTTTAATATCGCACCACTATTTTTGCTGCGTTTCTTCCAATTCAACCCAGCCTTGAGATGCACTTCTGAGTGCAGCTGGCTTCGAGTTTCGCCCCTCTCTCTCTCTCTCTCTCTCTCTCTCTCTCTCTCTCTCTCGGTTTCCCTGTTTCTTTCCTTTCTGCAGAAAAGCTTTAGCGCGTACGTCTGTTAAAACAAATGTTATAGCTCAGAGCGCTGGATAAAATCCAACTTCAGGGGTTAAATTTCCTACGAGGCCAGACTCTCTCTATCCCTTCTTCAGTAGCGTATCACTTGCTTTTAGCGTCTCTCATCTCCCTCCCCTCCCCTCAGAACAAAAGAGGTCTCCACTGCGCCTCGATGAAAGACCTCAGACGCACACACACAACTACGTGTATATACTCCCATTTAAACACTGAATCATTCTCTAAAAATGATTCTTCTCTCCATTAATTCCCACCCCTCTCCACCTTTCCCCTCGTTCTCTCACTTTCTCTTTCTATTAGATTTCCTGTCTCCTAATCCAGCCTGTCTCTCATATTACACATGTTTGGCCAGGCTCGGTGTGTGTGTGTGCGCGCTGCGTTTAAATAGTTGCTTGTGTTTTTCCACACTGTTGCCTGTCTTTTCAAAGTGGGTGGTTTGACGGGTTTGTGCCAATCCGAACACACACACACACACGCATTCTCTTTTGAATACTCTTGATTTCTAAAGGCAGAGTGATTACCTATCAACAGGCCCACACTGAATCTGCACACACTGAACGCTGCAGAAAGAGCAGCCAGCTTCCGCAGAATCGGAATGTCCTTCATTCACAAAGTTCTACATGTTATTTGCTTTGTTTATTAAATATCTTGGCTAATTTTATTATCAGCTACCAGTAAGAGCGTTTGCTGTGCTTAATACGTTTAGACATGTTTAAATTCATTCTGGAGAACTTCCCTCTGAGATTTTCCCTTAAAGTGAAAAGCGTCTTAAGATTCTGTGTGGGTCCGGCTATTAGAGTGCTATCTGAGTAATTCAGCTGCATTTGTAAAGAACCATGTGACTCCTACCTTCTCAGTGGTGGGAGTTCTTTACCGCTAAACAACAAGAAAATCAATCCGTCCTTACCTTTCACCTAACCTGTCCGTCTGTACTTTTCTTTTTTCTCGCTGGCATTTCTCTCCTTATCCAGTAGCAAATTTTTCTTGCATCTCTCTCTCTATCGCTCTGTTGGAGTCCTGCTGTAGTATAATTCCAGATCCACGGGAGGGAGAACAGATGGAGATTTTTTCTCCCTTTACCTAAAGAAAGGGAGGTTAAAATGCCAGGCATAAGGGTGTGGGGGTTTGTGGTGTGCAGGACAAGGACAAAGACTTCCAACAATCCCCCTTCCACTTTCCTAGGCATTTATTGCACAATTGTGATGGATCTGTGTGAGTACGGCTGTGTGTATAGCTTGTTTGTGTCCCTGGGTTGGGACAACTATACGTTGTATCAGCATATTAGAGAGGGGCTTTTTGACATAAGAAATACCCTTGCAACTAGACATGTGCCCGGTTAACTGCGGTTACCACCAAATCCTACTGAAACCGAGCTGGCTGCGATAAAGCAAGATATCGTTTATTTTATTGATGCGTAGCTTGTCCGTGAAGCACGGCTCTGGGATCAGTAGAAATGCTCCTCGATCTAAAAGCAGTGCGAGTTTGAGTCGCTTATAACGTGCATTTGAAAAAGCAACACCCGTCAAACATGATCATTATAAATATACTTTATTATCATAAAAATTGAGGATCGGTGATAAAAACATGTCCTTAGGCATTTCCTACTACTACTACTACTACTACTACTACTACGTGTTATGGTCTTCTTCTGCAGTGCGTATTTTGAGTTTCTGCCTGAGAGCGCCCTCTGGCTTTCGGATGCAGCAGCATTTTACCGTACTTCACTCACAAGTTGTGCATAAATCACGTGATATATATTTTCGGTTAACCGGGCATATGTCTACTTGCAACAAACTAGAACATCCTAGAAACCGCACAACCTTGCATTAACACAAAGACCCCCCCACACACATGTTGGGTTTCCATGTTTTATGGAGTTTATACTGTTTATACTGTGCAAACTATGTATTCTATCCCCTACCCTCACACAAACCTTTCTGCATTTTTTCATTTTCAAATGAACTCCATAGCAACACCCTGGCAACCACACTCAGCACACATATTATTGCGACGGCACGATTTGCACCGCTCATATTTTCTTCCTAAAATGTCTCGAGATATTTATGTGCTGTGTGTGGGATGTTTTTGACAGGTCCATATGTTCCCTGTGTGTGTGTTTGTGCATGTCTAAATTCATGAAGCCCGCTGAGGTTGTCCGATATATTCCTTCCCTTCTGCTGCCAAATCAGCAGTTACACACAAACGTCCAGGCAGGAACTGCAACCAAACCCACATATCGACTTTCTTATGTGTGGCCCCAGGCATATGTGACATCATGCATGCATAGCCGTGTACATGCTATCAAACACACTCGGCCCCACAGGTTCAGAATGAGAGAGGCACTGTGTCGTGTTTCGTATACTGTAACACACATACACCCACAATCAATTACATCTGTGCCTAGACTTCCAGAGTTTTCATCTGTGCATGTATACCTTACCCACCTGGTTCATGTTAGGCTCTCTCATTCTCTCTCTCTCTCCATGAATAAGTGCCTAGATCTGGACTGAATAGACTCTGATAGGCATCGTCAAACAGCGGCGTTCCCTGCATGTCTCTCTCTCACTCAGTAGGAGCCAGGATATTGAGTTTCGTTTGGGTTCGGAAGTAAAATGGGGTGCAGATGAAACTAGTCTGTCCTCACCCTGCACGCTCCCCCTCTCTCTCGCCCTCACAACTCGTGTATGGGGTGCTGCCATTCCTTCTGAGGGAAATATCACATCATGAAGGAAAACACAGCTTCAGTCCCTCTGGTGCAGCTCATTTATTTATTCTTTACATCGCAATTGGAGCGCAGAGAAGAAAATACAAGATTGGATTCATGAAGTCTTCTTTTAAGATCTTGAAACGCGATCGTCCATTTTTTAAATGTGTGTAGTGTTATTTTTGTGTTTTGATAACTATGAATTCTAATTTTTCAAAGCAGATTCACATTAAGCTTTTGAGGCACTTATTAACCTTATTATTTTGGACGAGAACCAAAGCATGACTCTCTTAAAGGAACAGTTTATCCAAAAACAAAACTTATGTCATCATTTACTTACCCATGAGTTGTTCCAAATCTTTATAAATGTCTTTGTTCTGATGAACCCAGAGATCTATATTTGGAAGAATGCTTGTAACAACACAGTTCTTGGCCACCATTGACTACCATAGTAGGAAAAATGACAAGACATTTATAAAGCAATTTTTCTGCTATGGTAGTCAATGGTGGCCAAAACTTTTTTCGTTACAAGCATTCTTCTAAATATCTTTCTCTGTGTTCATCAGAACAAATACATTCATACAGATTTGGAACAACTTGACGGTGAGTCAATCAAGATAGAAATTTCATTTTTGTGTGAACTGTTTCTGTAACCTTTCTTACCTGCATTCTTCCAATGTTCCAATGCAGCACCAGCTGAAACCTGAGCTGTAATACTGATTCATTTATGTGTTCTTACTAGTGTACATAAACCTTTATCATAGTACTACTGTGATCATTTGGGTATCAGGGACATGAATAAACACACAATCTGCTTGACACGATGTTTGAGTAGCTGTGTGTGAAAGAAACCCGCCTATCCAGCAAGTCTCTCTATCAGCAGAAAAAATTAATCTGGCAATTGACGACTGTGAAGGAATAGTTCACCCTTTCCAATCCTGTACAAGATTCTTCCTTTTCTTGTCAAATCAAGCTCCAGAAAGTACCATAAACACAGTCTCCATACGACTTGTGCACTGTATTTGTTCAAAGGTCTGACGTCAGACTTTCACATTTCAGTTTTTCAAATGGTCTACTTTGCGTGTTTTAATGTATTCCTCCATTAAGGTGACACAAACCAAAACCATAAACAAAACAGAGTAAGTCCCTCAATGGACGTGTGAAAGTGAGTGAGAACGCAAGAGCAAACGGCCTGTACCACTTGACCCTGTCTCATGGGTGTATGAGCGATGGGTGGATAATCCCTCTACACTCACACCCCTTTAAGACCCCCTCCAGTGCCGCCCTAGTGTGGCATACTGGGCTGTCAGTCACACCACAAAGCTGTCTGTTAGGGGATTAGGAGCCTCTCTTTCTCTCCACTAACCCCTTTCTTTCTCCATTTCTTCTCTTCTGTTTCTCCATCTCATTCACTCTTTCCGTTCACTGGCCGGTGTCTTTAAATTCAGTTAATTTTCTGCTGTTCTGATTCCACACATCCAGTCGTTTAGTTCTGCCTCATTCCTCTTTTTCTTTTACCTTTTGGCTGTGATCTTTTCTTCCAAGCCTCTTCTTCCAGCGACTCTTTCCGTCCGGTCCATCCGCTCTATCTTTCTGTTCCATTCGGCCCTCACGCCTTGTTTCTGCAGGAGAGACTGAGGGCCGCTTGGCAGAGATTCTGTCGCTCATCTGTGCCAGCAACCACAGTGATAGACACACATGCCGAACGGCAAAAAGTCTCTTGAAAAACGTGCAAACTGTCACCACGCTAACCACAGGAAAGAAAACGTCTTGGTTACGGATGTAACCTCGGTTCCCTGATGGAGGGAACGAGACGTTGTGTCGAACCGACAGAATGGGGTTTGTCTTGAGAACCTATCATCTTCTGAGTATTTAGAAAAGGCCAATGAAAATTGGCGAATGAAATTTGCATGCCGGGCTCCTCCCCGGATGTCCGGGTATAAGAGGGAAGCCGGCGTGCTCATTCATTCACCTTTTGTCTGAGGAGCCTAAGCATCCTCCCCCGACCGCTGGGGTGGGCGGCCAGTGTTGTGGCATGAGGGACACAACGTCTCGTTCCCTCCATCAGGGAACCGAGGTTACATCCGTAACCAAGACGTTCCCTTTCTGTCGGTCTCTCGACGTTGTGTCGAACCGACAGAATGGGGTTCCTATGGAAAACGCCACAGCACTGAGCCGCGTCACAATCTCTGCGGAGCGACGTTGACTGGCCTGGGCGAGTCAGACGAACACGCTAACGCGAAATTATGACCTTCCAGTGGAGAGGAAGGGGGACCCAGAGCTTTCCACAAAAAGTTGGGAAGCCCCCTAACGCCGGCCGTCACGGGCGGAGGCCTGATTCTCTAAATGGCGAGAAGCCGCCCGGCACCGTACGGGCCACTGGGTAAGCATTATTCCCCCCTGGGGGGGAAAAACGCTGCAGAGGCCACTACCTACCGTAGGGAGGAATTAGTGGAGACACCACATGGTCTCACCATCAGGGGAGAACTCATGGGAAGAATGTGCGGACTGCAGGAGTTAACCGCAAGGTGGGAGTCCACCTGGGGAGGTCATGGGTTGCCAAGGTGGGAACCATTCATGAGGATACATCAGACGGAACAGCCCACGGAGGGGGGGTTACCACGTCTGGAGCACTAGGTCCGGTTAGAGCTATGTGGGAGATAACTCAACTGTTCCCCGGCCTAAGGGGGCAGGGCTGCTCTGCCCAGCCTGTCCCCTGGAAGGGTGCTTAGTGATGGATGGAATGCCTGTTCTTTACCCGAGGGGAAAGAAGTGAGGCGGGATCGCCACTGCTCCCCCCGGAGGGGGAAGGGCTTCCGCAGGCGTACGCCCTACCGGCTGCCGGTCCCACACCTTGCCAGGATGCGGGCTGACACCGGTTCCGCGCGTAGGTATTAGAACCTCACGGAGTTGTTAGGCATAGCCCAACCCGCAGCTCCGCAGATGTCTGCCAGAGAGGCGCCCTGAGCCAGCCACGAGGGGTGTGCCTCACCCCCAACGGGCAGGAAAAAAAATCGGTATGCCCTAACGAGGGCATCCACGATCCAGTGCGCCAGCCTCTGTTTGGAGACAGCCCTCCTGCTGACCTCCGAAACAGACAAAGAGCTGCTCAGAGCTTCTGGGCTCTGCGTGCGGTCCAAGTAGAGGCGCCGTGCGCGTACTGGACACAACACGGATAGGTTGGGTCTTCCTCCCCGGTGGGGAGCGCCTGCAGGTTCACCACCTGGTCTCTCGGGAGAGTGGTGGGAACCTTGGGCACGTAGCCGGGGCGGGGTCTCAAGATAACGTGAGAATCCCGGCCCCGAGTTCTAGGCAATCTGTGGACACGGAGGGTGCTTGTAGATCCCCTACCCTCTTGGAGGTGAGCGCCATGCGGAAAGCCGTCTTTATCAAGACTGAGAAAGAGCGGCAACCCCGAGAGGCTCGAAGGGGGCGGGGCCTCTTGAGGCCCGCCACCTAGGTCGCAAGAGGGTACGGAGCGCGGATAAGGTGGTCACCCTCTCGCGCCCCTTAGGAACCTAATGACCAGGTCGTGCTGTCCCAGAGGCTACCCAGCACTTGGGTCATGATGAGCGGCCGTAGCGGCTACATACATTCCCAGTGTGGAGGGGGAGAGGTTACTCCCCCGTCTCTCTTGAGGACGGGACAGCTCGTACCCGACCGAGCAACTCCGCGGGTCTTCTCGCCGAGAAGAGCACCAGGACGAGAAGAGGCGCCACCTATGGGCGTATAGCCGCCCAGTGGCCGAAGCCCTAGCCTGAGTGACGTCCCAACCGGACCGGGGGTGGGTCACTCAGGATCTCCTCGTCCCGTCCAGACATGGAGACCAGGTTTTGCCTGGGATGCCGTAACGTGCCCCTTCCCCTGGGGAAGCTGTCCGCCAGGGGGAGCGGCCAGGGGGGAGTTGTTGTCAGAGCCTCAGCTCCGAGAACCAAGTCCTGGTTAGGCCAAAGGGGCGTAACTAGTACCACTTGATGCTCCTCTTCCCTGGCCTTGCACAGGCCCTGTGCAATGAGGCTCACTGGGGGGAAGCGTACTTCCACTTGTCCCGCGGCCAGCTGTGCGCAAGGGCATCTGTGCCGAGGGTACCTCGGACAGGGAGTACCAAAGCGGACAATGGGTGGAGTCCGGGGAGGCAACAGGACCACCTGTGCCTGGCCAAACTGCCCCAAATGAGCCGGCTTCGCGGGGAGGGAGTCGCCACTCTCCGCGAGGCGTCAACTGACTAGAGAGCGCATCGGCTGTCTGGTTCAGGACGCCTGGGATGTGTGTGGCTTGCAGGGAGCTGATCACCTGCTGACTCCAGAGGAGGAGGTGTCGGGCGAGTCATGTTAGCTGCTGTGAGTGAAAGAAAACGCCACAGCAGCTGTGCTGTCTGACCGGACCAGCACGTGCTTCCCTGCACGAGAGGTAGTAGCCTCCTCAATGCAAGTAGCACAACCAACAACTCTAGGCAGTTGAAATGCCAACGCAGGCGGCAAGAAGGTCATGGAGACCAGGGCGTTAGGGTGTGTCGGCAGAAAAGCGTGTGACCATACGCCTGCTGCCGGTGTGCCACGCTCTCCAAGGAACTTGACTCTGCAGCCAGTGTTGGAGCGGTCGTATGTGCATCGACCCGAGGGGGACCCCCCCGCCGAGGATGCCATGTATCCCAGGAGCCTCTTGTTACAGGGGGACCGCTGACTGTCTGAGCTTCAGGCAGTTCAACACTGATCGGGCGCGCTAATCAGTCGCACGCCTCAGGGAGGCCGCGAGGGTGCGGGGTTCCTCGTCGCGGGACTCGCGCCCCCCCGGGGGGTGAGCGGGGCCGCTCGTGAGGACAGAGTCGAGTTCCATACCGAGAAAGAGGATGCTCTGCACCGGGGAGAGCTTGCTCTTTTCTCAGTTGACCTGTAGCCCCACCGATCTAGGTGCCGGAGAACCAGGTCCCTGTGTGTACACAACAGATCTCGAGAGTGTGCCAAAACGAGCCAGTTGTCGAGATAGTTAGTACCCACACACCTCCTTCCCACGGGGAAGGAGGGCATCTTCCACGACCTTCGTAAAGACTCGTGGAGACAGGGACAGACCGAAGGGGAGGACCCTGTACTGATATGCCCGTCCCTCGAACACGAACCGTCGGAACGGCCGATGTCGAGGGAGGATCGAGACATGAAGTACGTGTCCTTCAGGTCAACTGCCATGAACCGGTCCTGACACCTGACGGACGTCAGGATGCGCTTCTGCGTGATCAACCTGAAAGGCAGCTAAGTGTAGGTGCCTGTTCAGAACACACAGACCCAAGATAGGGTGCAACCCCCCGCCTTTCTTGGGGACAATGAAGTACAGGCTGTAAAACCCGTTGAACATCTCGGCTGGTGAGACGGGCTCGATCACTCCCTTCACCAGAAGGGTGGCGACCTCGGCCCGAAGTACGGAACATCCTAGCCTCTGACTGAGGTACATTGGATGCTGAACTTGGCGAGCGTGAGGCGACTGGATCGCGTAGCCGAGAGGGATCGTCTTCCCTAGCCAGTCTGACAGCCTGGGAAGCCGGACAGCACTCTCAGTCTGACTGAGAGTGCTGAGGGCTGGTGTTTATACTCGACATTGCGCTTTGCCATGACGCAACGTCGAGTTTGCCGTTCACCGTCGTGCAGAGGGTGAGATCGGCTGTGGTAACCCAGAGAGAGAGGAAACTCTCCTTTTTTGAGAGTAAGTGGGCGCCAGCCCCCCGGAGGGGGCCAGCAGATGGAGAGACGGGGCAGGATCCGTCCCTATCCGACTTCCCAGCAATGTGGCTGGGGTCGGGCCCAATGGTAGCCTCGATCCCCCTGAGGTGTTCCCATGACGGCCGCTGCGCCGCGGCTGCTGATGGGGCGATGGTCTCCTCTTCGCTGTCTCCTCCAGGGGGGGCCGCCTGAGTGGGGGGCGCCAGAGCTGGAGGGCGTTGAAGAGGACCAGGGCTGCTGGGAAGCAGACAGTGCACGGGACTCGACGGCCGAGGCGGCCGAGTTGCGGCACGGAGGACTGCTTCTTACTGTCGAGAACCCTCCGGGGAGGCCGCGTGCGGGCCTCGCGCCCCCCCCGACGGGCGGGGGGTGAGCGGGGCCGCTGCGGCTCGACAGTAACACCAACCAGCCCCCCCTTGCGAGACGGGTACGTCGAGAAAGCGGACCTTCTCAGCGTTACTCATCTGCGCAAGGATCGGCCAGAGGAGTTTCTCATGGACCACAAGTGTGGACATCGTCCGACCCAGGGCCCGCGTGGTCACCTTGGTCGCCCGTAGAGCGAGGTCGGTGGCGGCGCGGAGTTCCTGCATAAGCGCTGGGTCGGTCTTACCCTCGTGGAGCTCTCTCAACGCCCTGGCCTGGCAGGAGCCATAGCGTGGAGAGAGGAGGCAGCTTGGTCCGCCGCAATGTAAGCTCTCGACACCAGAGATGCCGAGACACCACATGCTTTGGACGGGAGTCTAGGTCGAGCCCCCCCAGGTGGCCGCCACCTACGGGCACGAGTGCACCGCGGCGGCATACTCCACCTGGGGGACACCGACGCATCCTCCAGCTGTCTCAACCTCGAGGGAAGAGAGGGTGACAGAACTTTGTTTGACGTGAAACGTGCCGGAAAGGGGCGTTCCAGGTCTTACAAAGTTCCTCATGCACTTCCGGTAAACACGGCACTGGGGGCGGGCGCGGCTTGGAGCCGCGCTCAAACCCGAGGCGCCATGTAGCCAGCCGCGAACGCCGGGAGAGGCAGTGCGGGCACTGCAACCCAACACTCACGGCGGCCCGGGAAAGCATGGCCGACATCTCGACATCCGCTTTTTCCTGGGCTCGACCCCCCGAGGGAGGGAGCCCGAAGAATCGTCGGAGTCGGATGGCAGTACGTCACCCCCCGATGCTGCAAGAGACCTCTCATCATCACGCATCGTGTCCGAATACGTGATTGAGGAATAAGACGGCGGACCGTCTTTTTTGGGGAACGGTCAGACGAGCGAAACGAGGTGTGAACGGTCCGTGAGCCGTGGCTGGCGGATTATCGCTCACAGTAATCCTCATATCACCCTCGCTGCTTGCCGTAGCGGACGGCAGGGCCGTAGTCCTGCCGCCACGGAACGGGGAGCAAACGAGGTGGTGGCTGAGTCCCGTGGGAACACAGCCACCTGTGACGCAACGTCTGAATCGTCACCGCCCGCAGTGCGGGCAGGACGTATCCACAACGTCTGCCCCAGCGTACTGGAAGCAGGCATTGTGTCCGTCCCCCTCCTCGATGAGTGTGTTGCACCCATGAGAACAGCGGGACAAGCCACGCTGGAGAAATTTGCTCTTTTAGAAAAGGAAATTTGCTCGAACACCTCCGGAACTGCCGAGACGCCCAGGGGAGAGTCACTGCAGGAAGGGACCGTCCGCTGTCCACGTCGTAGATTCCAGCAGAAAGAATGATCACCAAGATCGTAGAGAAGCTCATCAGATGCGTAGGCTCTGAAGAACAAAAGGTGAATGAATGAGCACGCCGGCTTCCCTCTTATACCCGGACATCCGGGGAGGAGCCCGGCATGCAAATTTCATTCGCCAATTTTCATTGGCCTTTTCTAAATACTCAGAAGATGATAGGTTCTCAAGACAAACCCCATTCTGTCGGTTCGACACAACGTCGAGAGACCGACAGAAAGGGAAACAGAGTTGCTTCCAGACACCTGTAAGATTAATAAAAGCAGATCAAATGGAGACTTTCACTTAAGTTACCTGCCTGTCATTTTTTATTGCGAAAAATATGCATAATCATACATTTGTCTTCTTAGAGAAGATTCAATTAGGGGTATTCAATTAAAGTTGCAAGAGGTCCGGTCTTTATATGTTCTTCTAAACAAAGGTCCGGCCAATATATTTTTTGAAAATAAACAAATATTTAATGAATTTAGCCCAGTTGGATATACTGTATATACTGTCTAAAAGATATGACCTTTTCAGACCAATTATTTTATATTTTGATATCCACATTATGTATGTATTGTACGCTCTGTGACTTTAGGGGAATAGAAGTCTGATAATTAATATTTGTAAATAAAAATAACTACTGACAACATACAAACAGCAAATGTAATGTAACAATTAAAATGCTCTCATCATAAACAGAAAACACTACTGTTGTGAAAATAAGCACATGTCTGCTGCTCCTCATGCTGCGCGCCTTTGGCAGGAGAGAAGCAGCGCGCACGGAGTGGAAAGGGTTAAAACGAAGCACGTTTGGTGCTAGATAAACAAGATATCTACACTAGATATCGCACGAGAATCACATCACACGCACTCTCAGGAAGATTTATGTAAATGATCTTTTGCCGCTATATCAGCGGCAAAAGATCATTTACATAAATCTTCCTGAGAGTGCGTGTGATGTGATTCTCGTGCGATATCTTGTGTAGACTCGCGGCTCAATTTAAACAACCAAAATAGGCTATGTCTCGCGGTCCGGAAGGAACAAAGCAAAGGTCCGGATCCGGCCCACGGTCCGCCAATTGAGGATGACTGCTCTAGAGTTTCAGTCTCATCAATGCCTCTTACTGAGTCTTTAATAGGCCAGAGGTTTTAATATGAAATATTTCTCATTACATTTTTTCCAGTTTTCAAATTTTTTTATTTCTTCAAAGAAAGTTTACAAGTAGGCCACATTTCAGGCCAAATTTTTAAAAAGCATTGACTTTTGAGAAACTTTTGGAGAGAAAGTTGATACAGCTGAGAACTGGATAAACTCTCCTTGGAAATTTTCTAGCATAAACCGGTTCTCACATAGACAGGGTTTATGGTATGGTGCTTTATAAAAGATTAGAAGAGATTAGAAGAGATGTAAACTTTGTTTCCTCATGTCTATCACCTTTTTTCTGTTTTGTCCTAGTTAATATTTTTAATGCGAATGTCTGGAGTTCTTTCCTAGAGGTTAATGTGTTAATCTGCTAAAATACTGGGAATAATCGGAAGCTTTAATCCCTCATGAGTACGGCTCTGAGAGAGACACCATTTTTCAGTTATTGCAAAGACAGGGAGAGAAATGTGTTTCATTGTGCCGGTGTGTGTGTCTGTGTGTGTATGTGAGAGTTTGTGTGAGGAAGTGCAGGGTGATTTAATGGGGTTGTCTGTAGCGTTATCTCTGTGGTTAATTCATCTTCTGAATGATCTGGTGTAATTAGATTTGTTTTTTATTCTCTTCGCCTGTGCCAAAGATTGATGCTCTGATTAAACCCATAGACTTAACTGAAAGTTAAGCATACTCCCTCCCTCTCTTTTCTTTCTCTTTTCTAAATAAGCAAACAAGTTCAATTGTGTCAAGATAAAAACTGTTACGAAATTACCTTCCTCGTGATTCTGGGAATAGA
Organism: Triplophysa rosa; assembly: GCF_024868665.1. Lineage (NCBI taxonomy): Eukaryota > Metazoa > Chordata > Actinopteri > Cypriniformes > Nemacheilidae > Triplophysa > Triplophysa rosa. Next base: position 9,785,870 of record NC_079890.1, read on the forward strand.
TTTATACAGACCATGTATGTATTCAACTAAAGCTTTGATATCTACAACAGCAGTGGGACAGGCTTTATTTATTCTGTACTCCATCTGACTAGCAGTTTTCTAATTCTTGTACAATTATTATACATGCCTTTTTAATGCGTCATATTATTGATGGATTGATTTATTGTCATCCAACAGGATCATTTAAGTGCAAAAACCTAAATACTAGGGGTGTAACAATACACTCAGCTCACGATTCGGTACATATCTCGATGCTGGGTTCATGATACGATACACATCTCGATATTTTGAACAAAATTAAAAAATGAAACTGAATTTCAAATAACATTTATTTTCAAAATAATAACAATTTCAGTAACTTATTTTGTTACATATACAACTTAATAAAGAATTTTAACATTTTAAGGCTTAACTGAAATTAGAATTAAGATGAGTGTCAATTTTGACAGCAAATTTTGATTTAGTTTTAGTCATAGTCTTTTGACTAAAATGCAATTTAGTTTTAGTCATCCCAATTTATCATAGTTTTAGTCTATTTTTAGTCGATGAAATCTACATTATATTAGTCTACTAAAATCTTTCTGGATTAACTCATTTAATTGGTGTAATTAAATGTTCCATACAAAGATTTAACTGTTTTGACATCATTTACTTTACCTTAGAATTAAATTAAACCAGGTCATTACCTTTATTTTTCAGAAAAGTTGAGTAACTATATGCATTGTTGTAACAGAGAGAATATTAGACCATGAACGACATGTACCAGTTCATTCAGTCTAATTTTGACTCAATTGACTCGTTCGTTCAGTGAAGGGCGTGTTCATTCAGTACATTCAACCAATGAAACGCTCTGACAGAGCTCACGCTCAAGCGCTATTGGCTTGTGTCTGTCTTTGCTTGAGACAGTAATGAATGAGAAATATCTTTCAAAAAGACATATTACATAAACTGCATTACATTTCTTCAATCATGCAGATCACATACTTGTTTTTTAGCATGTCAATCGATCTTTTAATATACAGTGCACGACTCACTTCATCGCTTCTCTGATCAGAACAGCGCTGTTTTTTTTTGGCTTACTTTATGTTGCATATCACGTTATGCAGCAGCTCACGTTAGCGGATAAATTAAACATGGGCATTTAAAAACGTTTGTGCTGCCTTTGTGAAGAGTTTCGGGGTGACTCGCCAGCAGTCACGCTTCAAGTTTGCTGTGTTTTAAAGCGACAACCAGCAACTTTTGCTCACTGTTGCCCCACGTGGTTGATAAGCGGAAATGTCTGTATGCAGTGTTGTAAAAACTGTCGCAAAGATTTCCCGCTGGCAGCTCAATACACGTGAGTTTGTTTACAAAGCCGACGGACCCGGCGGACCCAGATACGCTATGAAAACAGCGCATAGTATGTGTGTATATATACTGTATATATATATATATGTAAGGAATAATTGACGACGGGCCGTTCAATTATCGAAAGTTAATGCACACCCCGAGGTGGTAATGCGGCCACGACGCGAAGCGGAGTGGCCGTTACACCTCGGGTGTGCATTAACTTTCAATAATTGAACGGACCGGAGTCAATTATTCCGCTTATACCACGGTCACAACACCACAAGACGTTGTTCCGATACCACAAGACGTTGTTACGATGTTTTATCTCAAGACATTTGTATGGTATTTGTCCCGGAATGCTCTTTCTGGTAGGACTAATTTCTTACGCATCTCATCTGAAGGCGTTGCTTGAGCTGCATATGCAGTTTTCCGAGAGCGAGAGGAAGACAGACAGTGCACGTGCACACGCGTTTGCTTCACTGAGAGTGAAAAGACAAGTATCTATATTTGATTTGTTTTCGTCGTATTTAACACCCCTGTCGTATAAGAAAAGTATTAAGAGAAAAAAGTGACACGGAGGTTTCTGCGCCAGCTGCGGTTCTCGCAGTGGCATAGAAAGCTTCCTGCTGTGTGTTTTAAGTCCCGTTTACCCATTCCACAGACGAATTTAACATGTTGTTGTTGTTGTTATTTTTGTGCTTCGTGTTTTATCTTTAACCCGCTGATTGTGTCATGTAGTTTGCCGTTACCTTTGATATATGCTTTAGTTTTTCATCTGAACAGTCCTGTACAGTGCTCTCGCCATTGTTGTTCAAATGTTCATGCTGTCCATAAATATTAATAGTTATTTCTTCTCAGACAATGGAATTTGCCAGTCACTTTGTCTGTTGTTAGATACATATTCACTGGCGGACAGTAGGCTAAAGTTGGCGAAGTGATATGGAACTGTAATGCGGTCAGCAGACCTGGAACACCTTCATAGGTGTGCGTTTAACTGAAAAATAATGCACACCCGTCGAACGTTCGTCAGCCAATCAGAATGAAGCATTCAACAGCCCCGTGGTATAAATATATATATATAACGACAACATTAGCTTACTCAACGACTGAACTGTTCAACATTTACGTGGTTTACTGGTCTGAACTAAAGAATCTGCTACTTTTACACAACACGTTTATTGTGGTTTTTTAGTCTTCATTTACAAGCACTACACACATTCATGACGAGAAACGACAACATGCTAGCTATCGACACCGGCAACCTCTCAGCTACCTTACAGTTATAAAGTGTGAACCGGTGGTGCGCCAATGACACAGACTAATAACAAATACGTATAAAAGTACAGGACAGTAACAAAAAATGTACAAATAACACTTACAAATCCAGGAGCAGGACCACTAGGTCTTTATCCGTTTTGCAACCCGTTGCCTCTTGCTGCTCGCGCCACCGAGCGTAAGCCCGTCCAATATTGATTGGACGGGAGACTGCATTTATTTATTCATTTATTTATTAGATATTATTTATTATAATGATCTTGCTTGGTCTATAAACACCATGCACTGTGCTGTGTTTTACCTTTCTGTGTTTTTCTTATTTGCTCCTGTAAAGCTGCTTTGGAACAATGCACATTGTGAAAAGCGCTATATAAATAAAATTGAATTGAATTGAATTGATTCGTGACCGGCCTCGTGTCCGATCACTCTCTCGCTTTCTTTTCTTTGCTTCCTCCGACAAAACCCTCTTTGTTTTTTTGGCTGGCTCTGCCATGGTGATGTTTTGTTTTGTTTCGTCTTACTGTTAGCTCTGCTGTTGGCTAACTTCTCCCAGGCTACGAGTAAAACGTGATGTATGCCGTAAAGCAGGGGATAGGCGGGGCTTGTACCGGCCCGAACACCAAAGTTACAAGTGCAATTCAGCCGATAGGAGGCTGCTCAGGTAGCAACGGCAGTAAAATTCGTCCAGTTAAAAGTTGACCTACCACTAAAATAATTTTAGAGACATTATTTTAAGGTCAAAAAGTTGCTCGTTGTCGCTTTAACGGCGATTGTGAAGGAAAGTATGAGGTTTTGTAAACCACTTGGAGACACAGATTGTGTCTTGTGCTTCTCCTTCTCCCAGAGACTTCTCTCTCTACCGCATATGTGAGATAAGCACACGTGACACGCTGGTGCAGAGTAGGTAGTGTCTTGACCGCTGAACGAATAGAATTAAACATATCGTAAAATATACCCATCTCTCTACGATGCGCATCGTAACATTTTTGCATCGCGAAATATCGTAATACGAAGTATCGTTACACCCCTACTAAATAGTGATTTAAAAATGGTGAAAAACATTTAAGAAAATATAGTTACAGACTAGTTACAGTTTCTAAATATAAACACTTTTGGATTAAATCAGAACAGAAACTAAACAGCATAAATAATATAAAAAAATATGAGTGGCACTGTCAAAAATGAAAAGTTTATTGATTTAAGTTGTGTATTTCATATCTGAGCTGGGCACTAGGCTCTTTCTACTCCTCGTAATGCGCACATTCCATATGCATTCATGCACACACACAGAGACAAAACACGAAATGCCAAACGAACACACACACACATTCACAATACACTCACAGTGGAATGTGAGAGCAAAAGAAGGAGGGATGGAAAGAAAGTAAGAAAAAGGAATAAAGGGCGCGTATAGAGGGCCAGAGCAGATGGATATGCTTGTGTTATTAATTATGTCTGCGCTGGAGAAAGGCAGCTTCCTTTAATCTCAGCTCACCGCTGTTCTATAGTCTAACACAATCGGACAAAAGCCAAAAAAGGAATGGGGGAGAGAGGAGAAGAGAGATTTTCCGTCCCGTCGTAAGATGCGTCATTAACCGTTTCATAGTGCCACGTCATGGCGAGCTGCCGACTGCGTCTTTGTGTTAAATCATCACTCTTTCTCTCTTTCTCATTCTTCTTCATAACATTGTGATCCGGCTTTTCTCTAGTACTGGTAAGACGTGCGACAATACTAATTTATTGGTGACTTAAAAGTAACTTTTTCCAAACTGAAGTCTTTTTTGTAAATAACTGCAAATGAGTAACGTAACAAAGCTGGGTTGCTCACATTTTAATAGTCGGATGCAGTTATGCAGTTTATTATTATAATTTTAGCAATCTAGTTTTATCATATTACTCACTTTTAATGTGGACACACTGTGGGTATATTCAAAGATCTTGTGTGTGCTTGTGCATGTGTGGGTCTTGTTATTGGCAGAATCATGCTGCGTCTGGCACATAGAGACCGTCAGAGATAGGATTAGGAAAAATTAGACACACAGTTCGACTGATATATACAGTCCTCGACTCAGAAGGAAAAAAATGTTTAAAAATAAGACATTGCATGCATAATACAATACATTCTGGTGCTTAAAGGGATAATTCACCCAAAAAATGAAAATGCTGTCATCATTTACTCACCTTCGAGTTTTTCCAAGTCTGTATAAATGTATTTGTTCTGATGAACACAGAGAAAGATATTTAGAAGAATACTTATAACCAAACAGATCTTGCCCATTGACTCCCATAGTAGGATAAATTACTTTATCATTTTTTTGTTCTGTTGAACACAAAAGAAGACATTTTGAAGAATGTAGGACAGCAAACAGTTCTGGGGCACTTTTGACTACCATTGTAGTTTTCCTACTATGGTAGTCAATGGGGGGGCAAAATCTGTCTGGTTATAAGCATTCTTCCAAATATCTTTCTCTGAAATTTATACAGATTTGGAACAACTCGAAGGTGAGTAAATGATTGCAGAATTTTCATTTTTGGGTGAAGTATCCCTTTAACATTTTCTCTGCTTACAAAAGCACATCCCACTTTCGGGATGTCCTGGATATGCTGGTACCAGCTAATCTTTTAAAAATGTTATCTTGCGGGTTGTGTTTGGATTATGCTGAGTTCAAGGCACCTTTTGTTTCTCACCTGAACCAGGAAATACTCACCCTCTTGTCATTTCAAAACTGTATGACTTTCTTTCTTCCGCAGAACACAAAAGAAGATATTTTGAAGAATGTTGGTAACCGGTACCCATTCACTTGCATTGGTTTTGTGTCCAGACCATAGAAGTGAATGGGTGCCGGCACTGTTCGGTTACCAACTTTCTTCAAAATATCTTCTACCTATGTCCTCATTTAGATTACTACGTTGTGTGCTTGTGTATGTGTAAGCATGTGATGGCCAGCCCAGTGGAGTGAGTCTGGCTGATAGCTGGGCGTGTGTGACCTGTTGGTGTCTGAAACACTTGCCGACTTTAAGCCTGTCATTCTCACTCTAAACACACACACACACACACACACACACACACACACACACACACACACACACACACACACACGCACGCACACACACACACACACACGCACACACACACAAACACACACACCCTCACACACACGGGCCCGCAGATGGAAAACCTAATTCTGTCTTTGCTGTCTTTCCTTTTCCAAAAGCCACCAATTACATCCACTTCTCTCTCTCTTCACCTCTCTCTCTCTTTTTCTCGTTCACTGTCCCCCTGCTTTTAACGAGCTATCTTGTTAACGTCAGAGCCTCTCTTACCCTCCGCCTCTCTCCCCCTCTCATTTTCTTACCCTCCACAGTCCACACACACTTTCTCTCTGTTTTTGTTCCATTCTTGTAGATGGAGTTGTACACTGTAAAGCTTCTTGCCTGATGAGAAAAACGAGGGAACGAGAGGAAAGTGCTTTCAGAATGAAGGGATGTAGTGGAGGAAAGCGAGATGGTGAAGGAAAATGGATGGAGAGACTGGAAAAAGCAATAATAGGTGGAGCTGTGACAGAGATTAGAGCCCTGCCTGACAGGGGAAGTAATTGTGTGGTGCACATGTTATGGGAGGGTGATATTTTACAGCACGCTCATTTCTGGAAGGGATGCGTGTTGCCTCTGGGATTCTGTTCCTCATATAAAAAGGTGTTGGGCGCACTTACGAAAGGAACGGCAGAATTCTTTTGGCATTATGAAAGATTCTCCAGGACGTGTCTAGCCAACAGAAAAACAGAACAATTTATTTACCTCAATATCTCAGTTGTTTCTCATAGAAAGTTTTAAGATTAGATAAGGAAATACAGACTTTTGATTAAGTGTCTATAGCAGTGGTTTTCAAACTTTTCGTCGAAAGGTCCCCTTTTCATCGCTTTGCAGCCCCCCAAATAAAGACATAATAATCTTAAACTTGGAATTTTAATTCAACCAAAAACATATTCAGTTATACAATGCTGGAACATCAATTCTTTTGGTTGGTGGTCTTATTTAACAGATACAGGGCTTAAAGTTTTCCGGCACCATGCCGGATCTCCGGCTTGCGGCGTTTGACTGCAGAAAAAAAAGATTTACTTTAAAAAAAGATTACATTTAAAAAAGCTTCTTGATATCAGTTCGAGTTCATAAGTTCGCCTACCAATGGTATGAGAGGAACACAGCTATCACCCTCAACCAACCAAACATTACTAGCCAATCAGAATTCAAATGGGGCGGGTCTTGGTTGCCGGAGTGGAGACGTCACGTTGGAGAGTAGCAAGCAAACAGTCGGCAGGATGGAGAGTAAGTTTATAAAGCCTGAAACGGGGGGCAGCTTTTAAGTCCATTACAAATATGACATACACAAATTGGAGACTGTGACGTAAAGATCGATAACGTTGTGTTGTTTCGGCAAATCATCTAATCAGACCTCCACTTCTGCGTGTCTCACACACACGCGCTCATTGCGTTCGAGATATCAAGGATCGATTTCTAAAGCGTCTAAATCGTTTATTAAGTCTAAAACTTATTGCACTTAACTCACAGACCATAAACATGGTCGTTTTTGTCTGAAGTGATCGTAAAAAGTTGAGAAAGAAATCGGATGTCAATACATTAGTGACAGCAGCCTAATATTCCTGCTATTCTGTGGGGTTGATACTGTATGATTCAAACAAATAAAAAGAGAAGCACTCACTGCTGACTCCATAACCTTTGCAGCTTTAATAGGAATTTATATTGTTTTCACAGTTTGTAGTGCAAAATTAGCCAGTAGGAGTTTAAAAATGGATAGTAAATCTGCCTCCACTAATTATTATAAAAAAATAACCAAGCTCAAAAAGGTGATCACTTTTGATTTTTTGAGGGATTATTTATGCTAACCTGCTTTGACCAACTGTGATTTCATTGCTGTGTTGTGGATGTGACTTGTGCCATATCATCACCATTAATACCTATGAAATGAATGATTAAATTACTATTAGAGCACAAATAGTTTAGTAGAGTACAAAATGAATCATAGATCTAGTCACTTTATTGTGCTCTCAAAATGCCACCCTCAATAGGACAAAAAATGTGAGTCTTATTTGTTTTCTTTTTAAAAAGTAGTATTTTTATTATGATGAATTCGGTTGAATTTGGTATGTTAAGCTATGTTTTTAATATACCATAATTGCATAAAACTGGTTTGGTTTGTTATAATTATGCCCCCAATTTTTTCGAGTCATTCTGTGATCCATACACACATGGCATAGCATCAAAGTTTAAGAAACGTCTGTCTGAGAAGCTCAAAAACGGCATGTTACTATTTAGTTTCAAGGGAAATAATGTTATTTTTTGTTTGACAAATAACCCTGCGTATGTGTCTACTCTTGCAACCCCGCAAAAAAAGTTCAGGCTCAGGATGCTTTTGCTTTAACCCCTGCAGATATTTGATTGCATAAAATGTATGTTGAATTTCTATATTTCATAAAATGCAACAAAATCTGAAGCCCCCCGGGATCCATCTTCGGGCCCCACAGGGGGCCACAGAACATCAATTCCTTTGGTTGGTGGTCTTATTTTACTGATGTTTGATTGCATAAAATGTACGACGAATTTCCATATTTCATAAAACGCAACAAAATCTGTGCCCCACCCCCCGGATCCATCTGCCACGGCCCCAGTTTGAGAACCACTGGTCTAGAGAAGAGATCTGAATTAACACAGTCAGTGTCTACTTACAAACGTCAGCCTTAAAAAACAAAAGTTAAGAGCACTGGCCACATGCCACACGTATTGTATTCATTGGCAGAGCTGATAATTTTGATTGTCTGCCTTTCCGCCCTGTATATCCCCATAAATGTTATTGCTTTATATTCTAAATTACTTCATGTAAACAATAACCGTTTTATTTTCAAGTGTGTAAATATAATGACAATAATGTTTAAACAGGTTTCACAAACACTCCCCTCAAATTTGACATTGGTTGAGCCGGTGTTGCTTTGTCTGGCGAACTGCGCAAACAAAACTGATGCTTAAACAAAACATAATGCTTTGAGATTGTTAAAGATAGTCTTTCCTTATTCATTTAAAAAAGCAGCGACAAACAAATAGAGATGATTGGAGAAAGAAAACATATCTTGACTTTTGAGACAGCTACAGTTGTATGTTGGGAGGCGATGCGGAGGAGGGGGGCGGGCAGAGCTCCCACAAGCAGCGTTGGCTATGCCTGAATTGATGTGGTAATGAACGACCTCGGCGCATAGATAATTAATAAGAACTCTTGATTAATTACACTGCGATGAGCTGCTGTAGATGCAGAGACAGCAGAAGAAAGAGAGAGAGGAGGAGGAGGAGAGAGGAATGAGTGATATGAATGAAAAATCATTTAGCGACTGTTTATTCAGGGTATGTATGTGTGTGTATATACAGTATGTCCCGGTGTGACCTTTAGGGAGTAATTTAGTGTTTGGAGTTGAAGTGTGTCTTAATGATAGGTGGAAGTTTGGTTTGCGTGCGCCAATGTGCCACGGCCCCTTTAATACCAGTCTGGAGGCATCAGGCCACAAACTCTGCAAAAACAAGACACGACCTTTGGCTCTGGACCAAACACACACACATGCGGGATTTGAGGATAGAATGGCAAACTGTTAAATGAAACCCGCAGGGAACTGAGGGTGAAGATGGAGGAGCTTCATAGAGTTACACTCTTTAGACTAAATGCCACAGTTTATTTGGTGGCTGGAGATAAAATCTTGCCGTTTTTCAATCATAAGTATAAGGGGGTACAATTGTGCTTAATGTATTAATAATTTGAGTGTTTTGCAGAAAATAGGTGATAAACCTTTATAGAAACAGAAAAGGCTGTGATTGTTCTAGTTCATACATTAGTTTATGCAGTAATGTTTCATTAACTAAAATAAATCAGTTTTATTTAACTGGTTTGTTCAAATGAAATTAATTATTTAATTCCAAACAAGTTACATTGAATTACATAAATGAAAGATATTTTGTGAATGATCAGACTGGATATAATGCAAAAAACAAAAATGTTTTCAAGTAATTTAAAAATGTGCTTAATGAGGGAAGATCCAAATGAATTGAATTTACTTCATAAATGTGACCACATTAGCTCACACAAATGTAAGGAAATTTTAAGGGTCAGGACAGGTAGAAACGCTCTCAAGTCAGGGTTTGTTTGTTTCTTTAAACATTTAACTGGTAACAAATTTGGTTGTTAGGTGAAAATGATGTGCGTGGCCTTGTACAGGCAGACTGCTTTCAGAAGCGTTTTCTAATGGCAGATGCTGACAGGAAGTCCAATGATGTCACAATGAATCTTTGCGGTGTGTTTAGGTCACTAAAGCACCACTGAGCTGAACTGATGGATGGACAAATGCCCATTGTTGTCTAAAGAGGAGCTGGGGTCATGCATTTTTTCCTGTTCTCTCCTCTCTCACTTTGTCTCCTTTTGTCATCCGCTCTTTTGTAAAATGATGACAAAGGACATTTTTCAAGCTTTTTCTTTTGACACCCTACCCCCGGCCCCTCCCTCACCTCCTCATTTCTCATATCTTTCATCCGTTCATCCGCTCTCACTTTCAGACACTGTCCATCCATAGTGTCTCGATTTTAGCCACTTTACCTCACCATTCTCTCGCTCTCTTTCTTCACCTGTCAGGCTTCTCTGCTGGAGGCCTGACTAATTATTCTCCTCTCATTCTCTCCCTCTCTCTCCTCTTTTGACACTTCCCTGAAGACACCTGGCTTAACTCAGCAGGACAACTCTGCGTCCATCTTTTCTCTCTGCCTCGTCATCCATCGCTCCACTTGGCCCCTCCTGCTGCATATGTTGTCTGGCTTCGCCGCTGGAGCTGAAATATTCTTGCTCATTTTCATTCTTAGTGATTTTGTCCTTTGTCATTCTTCATTCTGCTTCTCAGTTCTGTCTTTTCACTCTTGTCAAAAGATTATGAAGGATTGTGTATAGTGGGGTGCATTCCTGTTGGGAATGTCCAATAGCATGACATTATTCTATTACAATGTAAGTGGGTTATCATAAAACATTAACACTAGGGCTGCAAATCGGAATATCTTTAAGAATTTCTTAAGAAGCAAAAATCCTATAGGAATTTTAGAGGTTTGTACACTGTAATAAATAAGTAGTAGGATTTACTTATTTTTTTGTGTTGTTTATGCAAGTTTTTAAAAGTAAAACTGTTGTTTATTTGTTTATTTAATGATACAAATGAATTCAATAGAAAATAAAAATGAATAGAAAATGAAACTTTAAAAATACTTTTGAATACAAATACATAGTTTACCTAGTGAATAACTATGCATTGTTGAAAATATTTAAATTCTTATTTAATCCCATCTGAATTCTTCAGGTCTGGTTCTGGTTCATGGTGGAAATGCTGCATATATCCTGTATGGCATTTTTCGACAAGTAAATTTACTGCCTGCTATTTTCTTGCCTGCCCCCAACCAACCCCCCCCCCCTCCGTCTTCCTCTCACCCAATCTGTTAACCTAGTCAGCAAGTTGATGTGAACTTTCTTACTCCGATAGTTTGAAAGGAATAATGATCAGTGCTTTCTCTAGAGAGATCGAGGAGCGGCAAGTGTTGAGAGAGAAATTCAGGAAAGAGGCAATAGGGAATTTTCCTTTTTTTCCACTGTTTTCATGTGTACTCTTTTTTCGTGAATGGTCTCTTCAGAATTTCACAGAGAAGAGAAACGTGGTATTTTTAAATCCTTTCATATGTAATTATAATACTCATCTGAGATTTGCCGGATCTGTTTAGAATGAGTGTGTACTGTATATGGAACGCTCCCGGTTTTGAACTGTATAGTTGTGGGTTTGTGTTGTTGTTCTCTTTCTGTGAGTGTGTGTGTGTGTGTGTGTGTGTAAGAAAGCGGTTGTCGTGGTATCTCGTGGGGATCTAGCAGTTTACACATCGCCACATTCTCGAAAATGTGCCTTTTCCCCACTGAGATCCTTCACTTGCAAATTCATCCGCCCTTTTATTTATCAAGAATCTCTCGTTCATGCAAATGAAAGGACTGCGTGGCAGCAGTCTTGGCTGTGGACTACCGCACAGCTCTAAAGTCTGCGAGTCATCTCTCACCAGAGGCCTGTCAATCATCCTCTTGGCTGTCAATCTCCCCACCGACAGGAAGTGCTCTTGAGATCGCTGTATGAAAGGCTGCTTTCTAATTGGCTTGGGGGACGGGAATTTGTCGCAAAGTGCTTGAGAATTTGACCCTGCGTGAGTTGTGAGATAAAAGTTTTGCGTGCTGAAGAGATGCCTTCAGTGCTGAGCAAGAGATGAGATGAATGTGGTTCATAGTACAGCCTGGAAACACACACGCACGCACGCACGCACACACGCACACACACGCACACACACACACACACACACACACACTAACAGACTAACAGACTGGCATGCCACATATCAGTCTCCTGTCAGGATTGGAAGCGGCTGTGATTGAAGCACTAGTTGCTCTCCTGTCGGTTTTACTTTCACAGGCGGTCTCTCTCTCTCTGTCTTTCTCACATCTTGTTGGCTAGGTGTTGATTGAAGTTTTTGTGTGCATGCAGGTGAGGTGCATGTTCTAGACGTTGGATTTAGACATTGGACAATTCTTGTATACAAGAAACAATTCTCATTAAACAATAGAAGAAATATTTATTTTTCAAAATTGTTTCCTATGGTTTCATATGACACTTGCAGTAGTATTTGAGTTAAATTATTACAAATCATTGCAATTTGCAAAGCCATTAATTCTAGTAATTCTACAATGCACGTAGACCTGCAATAAATAAACATTATTAAGTAAAGCACATCAGTGCACAAGAAATAACTAACAGTGACACACCACCACCACCACCACCAACAACAACAACAGCAGCAGCAGCATAAATAAAGTCAGCAAATAATGAAACAATCAGCTTGGAAGACTAATTGCATGATTTATTCATACTGCAATGCATGCTGGGAATCAGCACCATGCTTAAATATAAAATTATTTGTTTAGCCAACTCTATTAGTCTATTTTTCTAAACAAATGAGAAAACTAGAATATATTTTAGAAGTAAAAATGTTTTAGAAATGTCCAAATGTCTTTTTTTTTAACAGTGCTCAGTTTGCAGCATTGGATAAAGGGAGTCAGTGATAGAAAGAAAATGTGATGAGGTAAAATAAAGAAATCAGGATGAATTTAACATAAAGGGTGCGATAATATAGCATCAAGAGTAAAAGCTTTAGATGGTGAGATGCTTGGTAAGGTTGATTTGTGAAGGCATTTGGCTGTTTTTGGGGTGACGTGGAGCTCTATAGGCCTCAAGGTGTGGAATAGCAGTCTGTCATCACTCCACACTGCTCCCTATTTGCCCCGTACGCCACACGGCCCTGTTAGACCACAGTTCAGAGACCCACACACATTAAGCACCCTACAGAAACAAAGTTTTGGCTGGCAGGCGGCTCGGAAAAAAAGCTTTTGAGAGCAGTGTGATTTCGCAGCTCACAAATTTAAGGATACCCATAAAGTTAAGTTATACTGTATATATCAACATAGTTTCACACTTATGGGTTCTTTATAATACGCAGTGCATTGACAGGATGATATTTGCCACCCTAGACTTTTAAAGAACACGTTCCACTGTTCTTCTCACCACTGAACAGTCATAAAAATAAAACTTTCTCAGCTGTTCTTTCTAGCATTCTACAAAATAATAATAAATGTATTATTACTATTATTATTTTTATTATTATTTTATTTATATAGAGGTATAGCAATTTGTTACCAAAATTGTTTATAAAGAAAATACATATGATCAATGTGTACAATAAATATGAAGTAGAATATTTTTAGTATTAAAAACTATAGTTTGTTCTGCATCTTTTGAATCTTTTGAAACCCCATTCTAAATGGTTCTAAATCTGTTTCTTGTATTCTCAAGTCCAGTTTATGTTACGAATTGTAAGTGGTAGCCAATAATCTTTGCACACACGCAGTCAACTGAACCTTTGAGTAACAGTTTCCTGGGGCCCCAGACATCTGAGACGCATGTAAGGGGTGTTTATGAGCCTTATGGATGCTCTGGACTCTGTGAGGTGGACAGTGGGGCAGTACCGGGTCTGATCCAGGACTCCATGGGGCCCCGCAGTATGTGGCCCCTCTGTCAACCTCTGACCCCATAATCAGACCATTGCGTTTGAGAAAGTGAGTTTAACCTGGAGTCATCTCCCCTGAGAAACAAACGTCTGTATTCACACGTTAATTTAAGTGTAACACACACACTAATTTCACACAGAATAACACACACATTGACACAGAGACCTGTGGTCACACACCAGCTGGGCTGAAAGACTCATTTTACTCTCTGAAAAACCTTCACTCATCTACACCTACACTGTTCCTCTGATCCCGCATGAACGCTCGCCTCTTAAACGGCATTATGATTCATTATGCTGTGAATCATATTCATGTGCACATACAGAGACGCACGCATGTTAATGTCTGTGAAATGTTAATAGCTTTGAGAACATACGGCTGCATAAATATACAGACCTGATCTGAGGATATGAAATTCAGAAAGCGAGATGGAAGGAAAGCATATGTCACTTCTGTCAGTCTTGATGGATTTTGATTTTGGTTTTCGGGCCGGTTGGACGTTCATTAGCATATTTTTCACCTGTGATTATAGGACTGAACTTCTCAGGTTGCTTACATAGGGTGTGGAAACAATCATGTTGTTAAAAAAAAACTACCAGGAAAGTCCAGCTTCTCTGCTGTCGGCATAGAAAGCATGTAACGTGGATGCATGACACCATTGCTGGAGCGTTGTAGAGCACCTCCTGTCAGGAAAGGGCATGACAGCAGTGGTGACAAGGACAGACTTACCTTCACAGTGCCAACGAGGGACACACACACACACAGAGACTCTTCATTCACCTATGTGTTTGCAGACACACTTTGACATCTCTCGGCATTTGCATCATTTTCAAGCTTTTCATCCTTCAAGTTATTTTTATTAATATTTAAAGGAACATTTGACACAAGAAAAAGCTTTTGTCATTACATGGATTTTGAATAACACATAAGGGAGTTGTGTCAGTGTGTCAGTTGGTAATACCTAGAATTTCAAAATCAAGTGCAGGTGGTAGATCCTTTTCCTATCTAGCGCCTAAACTTTGGAATAGTCTTCCCTGCACTGTCCGGGAGGCAGACACACTCTGTCAGTTTAAATCTAGACTAAAGACGCATCTTTTTAATCTTGCATACACTACTCTTCCATAATATAAATCTTCTGAGGGTTTAGGCTGCATTAGTTAGAGCAACCGGAACCAAAAACACAACTGATGTACTTGTTGCATCAAAGAGTACAGAACAGTACTCTACTCTCAGCCAGTCTTGTCTCATTGTTCCAAGGTTACCACAGCGAGCAGGATGCAGTTCATGGCCTGACCTGATGGTAGAGTGGAGAATGGGAAGTGGGGACCTGACAAGAGCTGAGATGATAGAGCTGGATAAAGAAGGACGCGGTCTCTTGACATGTCTTCACCACAAAACTTCAAATGTTATTAGATTATTAATGATAATCTTAAACTACAATTTATTTTATTATTAAGTTTATTTATTTTATTTAGCCTTGTTGTGCAAGTTCTCTGGAGCTTGTGCAGAGGCAGCAGCTTTTGCCAGAGGGGAACTGGAATCCCCTGGTTGGGCCTGGGTTCTCCTGAGGTTTTTTTTCTCGATTAGAGTTTTGGGTTCCTCGCCACCGTTTGCATACTGTTTTTGCACTATCTGCCTGACCGGGGGGGCTGCTTTAGAATCTTAAAGTTTTACTTAATTAATATTGCATATAGGAATTTATTATCTGTTATATTTGACCTGTGCTTCTCTCTCCTTTATCCTAAATGTGTGCTCTCACTGAGCGTGTGTGTGTGTGCGTACTTGTCTGTGTACGTACGTGTGTGTGTGTGTGTGTGTGTGTGTGTGTGTGTCTCTGTGTGTTGGTGTGTGTGCGTGTTGTGTGTGTGGAGTGTTTTGTGTGTGGGTGTGTCTGTCTTCTGTGTTTTCAACCTTTTCTTGTTTTTGCAGGTACAACTTTGATTGTTTTGCTTGTAGTCAATGTGTCTCATGTACAGCTGCTTTGTAACAATGAAAATTGTAAAAGCGCTATATAAATAAAGTTGAGTTGAGTTGAGTTGAGTGTTGTTTTAAATCCAGATGCCCCTTTTCTCTTCTCTTGAACACAAAAGGAAGAGATGAAAAATTGCGCTGGTCACTTTTTCCATGTAATTATAATGAACAGGGAATGCAACTTTTAAAGGGATAGTTTACCCAAAAATGAAAAATTCTGTCATGAATTACTCACTCTTTGGTTGTTTGAAACCTGTATCAATTATTTCTTTGTTCTGATGAACACACTACCATAGTAGGAAAAATGACAATGGTTGTCAAAAGTGCCCCAGAATGGTTTGCTAACTGTTTGTCCTACATTCTTCAAAATACCTTCTTTTGTGTTCAACAGAACAAAAAAAATATTAAAGGAAAAGTTCACCTCAAAATCAAAATTGTGTTATTTTTTACTCACCCACATGAGGTTTACCATGTTGATGCCCTCTGGCGTCTTCGGAACACAAATAAAGATATTTAAGGGATATCCAAGAGATTTCAAGGCCTCCTCATAGACATCATGGCTATAGCTGTTGTCAAGGTCCAGAAAGTACTCAAGACATTGTTAAATTGGTCCATCCGCTCATAGTGGCTCAATTGAATTTTTTTGAAGCGACGATAATACTTTATGTTCAAAAACAAACCAAAATAACGACTTTAATCGATATATTATCCTATATTATGCCCTTGTGTCTCTTGTCCTGTGCTTGTTTGTACTGCTTGTGTCACTACTTGTATCCTGATGGTTTGTTCCCTAAAGGATTTTTTGTCGAGTTCGTGTTCCCTGACCCGTGAGTTAGTTCAGCTTAGTAGTATCTACCCTTGTCATATGTTGTCTTAGTCTAGTGTATTTTAGTTAGTGTCTTGTCTGTGTTTATACTCCCTTGCTTGTCTTTTTACCCCCTCGTGGGTTTTTGCTTTGTATTTCTGTTTAAATAAATCCTTTTGTTAACCCCTTAATTGCTGCCTGCGCTTGGGTTCTTCCCTGTCCCATTCGTGACAGAACGAACAAGCCACTACTGAACCCAGCAGGCAGCATGGAGGCAGAGCGATCCCGCCAGGCTCACCTCCTCTGCAGTCTTCGCCAGGGGAACTCCGACCTGATGGATTATGTCGACAGGTTCCTGGAGGCTGCAGAGAAGGTGGTCTTTGGGGAGGCGGAACTTGCAGTGCTATTCAACGCCGGCCTCAAGGACCCTCTTTCGCGGGTGGAGATGAGGACTCTGAGACCTCTGGACTTCGATGGCGCAGTTAGGTACGCCATGAACCGGCCGGAGTCCAGGGTCTCAGGCCAGTCCAGTTACTCATCTCCGTTGCCCGCGATCTCAGAGAGTCACGCCTTGCAGGTCGGTGTCATGAGAATCGCCGCACCGTCCGCCTCACCCTCGACAGCCTCTCCACCGCCAGCAAGCCTCCGTGGCAGGCTGGGACGTAGGGAGTCATGGGACTCCCCCGTCCGACTCCTCCGAGACGGAGCCAAGCGGGCTTCCCGTCACTTTTCTGCAGCCAGCTACACGTCCCTTGGGCCGGTCTAAGAAGAAGAAGCCGAGGAGGGCGTCGCTGTCCCAAACCCAGTCGGCGTCCAGTTCTGCCCAGGCGCTGGCGCCTGTTCCAGTTCCAGTTCCGCAGCCGGCAGTCCAGCCGACGATCCAGCCAGTGAGCCAGTCCGCTGCCCAGCCGCCAGAGAGCGTTGCCCAGCCAACGACTAGTCCTGTCCAGCCGCAGGCATCCAGTCCTGTCCAGCCGGTGTTCCAGCCGGTTTCCGGCCCAGTCCAACCGGCATTCCAGCCAGTGTCCAGTCCGGTCCAGCAGCCGATCTTCCAGCCGGTATTCCGGCCGGCATGTCAGCCGGCGTCCAGTCCGGTGCAGCCAGCACCCAGTCCGGTGCAGCCGGCATTCCCCCAAGCACCAGTCCAGGCGGCTTTCGGCCCTGTACCGGTGTCTCCCCAAGGACACTCCCCCCCACACTCCCAAACCCCCTGAAAAGTCCCCCCGGACTGCCCGCATTTTAGCATTTTAGAATGTTAAGTTCAACTTCTGTAGTTATTTTGGTGAAAGTAACTCAAAAGTAATACAGGAGTCATGTAACGTATTACAATTCTGAGACAGTAATATTGCAAGGTAAGGGATTATTTTTAAACAACAGTAACAAGTAATCTGTAATGTATTACAGTTTGGAAGTAACTTGCACAACACTGACTATAACCATGATGTCTATGAGGAGGCCTTGAAATATCTCGGATGTCCCTAAAATATCTTTATTTGTGTTCCGAAGACACCGGGAGGTCTTAAAACATGTTAAACCTCATGTATGTGAGTAAAAAATAACACAATTTTGATTCTGAGGTGAACTTTTCCTTTAAGTAATTTTCCCTACTATGGTAGTCAATGGGGTCCAATAACGGTTTGGTTACAAGCATTCTTCCAAATATCTTTCTCTGTGTGCATCACAACAAAGACATTTATACAGATTTGGAACAAATCTGAACGACAGAATTTTTATTTTTAGGTGAACAAAACATGAAAAGTACCCTTAAAGTATCATAAATGTAGATACAACTATCAAATGTCTTCCTTTTGTGCAAGCAACAGACAGATTTTTGTGTCCTGGCAATAAAAGTTGAAAAAGTAGCAATGGCAGATTAATAAACAAATGGTTTGGTCCACTTGACAAAACTGGTCTGAATTGTTCATGATGAATCAGTCTGATGTTGTATTCAAATTCAGAAACGGATTCAATGCTACGATCACAGATAACCGCAGATAAAGATTATCAGTGAATATTGATTCAAACATCAGAAGACTTTGCATATAGTTGTGTGGACTATTCCTATGATACATTTATGGTTCTTTCTGTTCCCGTTTCTGATGCATAAAAGCTTCATATTATTCATTGTGATGGATAGACATTCTTCTGTCATGTTCGAGACAATAAAGAAAGTCACATTTGTTCGGAACGACATAAGGGTGAATAAATGTTGACAGTATTTGTATTTATGGATGAACTATTCCTTTAACTTTATTTTCTATTCTTTCTCTTGGTTTTTCTCTTTAATTCTCCCCGCTTTCACTCTCTCTCTCTCTCTCTCCCTCCCGGCAGGAGCGGCCATATGGAAGCCATTACGCTTGCCGTTCCTCTCGCCACAAACATTCCAGCAGTGCCTCCAGCTCTTTCTTTCTTCACAGCAGCTTCTCTCCCTCCTTCTCTCCCTCTTCCCCTTTTATCGTTCACCTGTTTTCATTGTCCTCATTTCCATCATTTGCAGAGTTTGTCTGCTGAGGTCATGTGATAATTTGACACATGTGATCTGCTCACTGTCAAGCGATTCGGTTACATTGTTGGAACATCACAGTCCTCAGCACCTTATTTACATGCTTGCCCTATGGCTACGGTTCAGTATCTGTAAACAGTCACATATCGCATGGTGTAATTGTCTGTGGACGTTAGCTGATAATCGGCATGACGTAACCTCGCTGTGTGTACTTTTGTAGAGCGCTTTTATTTTGTGTTTGCGCACAGTTGATTTAAATAAAATTGAAGATGTTTAAATATTTGTGCCGTCTGATGGGACTGCGAGTGCAATGGGGCGGTCGCTCTAAATAAACATCTTTGCCACGTCGCAAAGGTTTTGTTTTGGTCTGAGATGTTCAGGTAAACTCAGAATACCGAATGTTTGGGAAGCTGGGGAACAGATTTTGTGTTTAATCGATCAGAAAATGCAGGTGAAGACAGTGTAAATAAAGGAGCTGCATGTCATTGTATTTCATTTAGGCTTTTATTGGTAAACACACACCCACTTACTGCCTCAGATCTATTACAGCAGTAAGCCAACACAGACTGTGTTACACTGTTTTAAGTTACAGTACTATGGAAACAGTAGCATATGACAAAAGAGAAGTTGTTATCTAACCATAGTAGGAAAAATTGCTTTGTAAATTTCTTTGTTCTGTTGAACACAAACGAAGATGTTTTGAAAAATGTAGGAGTTCTGAGTCCATTTCCTACTATGGTAGCCAAGAACTGTTTGGTTACAAGCATTCTTCCAAATATCTTATTTTTTGGTGAACCAAAAAGTCTTTTAATACTCACCCCGTTATTATTGTCCCACATTTTCTGTCCATATGTAATTTACTTTATAAATGATAAAACATTGTCATTTTTTATATATAGATCGGTAGGTAAGTATAGATAAGTCTACTGGCTATGTTATAGGGCCTTAGGTGTCTAACCGGTAGCGTGTCATTCAGTCCGATCACTGGAGACCCAGGACAGGCTTTAATCTGGAATCTGATGATATGAGAGAAGATTTACTGCTCCTCCGAGAAGGCTGATATCTCCAGCCCACCGCTGCTGTACTGGACAGAACAGCCCTCATTTCAGCCTCTCCGTGACACTGATCCTGATGAGATCAATGGACGCTGAAGGTAAAATCAGTTTAGTGACACTGCATATAAGGTGAAAATAATGTGGAAATTACAGAAGTCAAAAGTCATGTCAAGGGGATTTCATTTGAAGGATTTAAACTTGTTTTTTATCGATGGCACGTTATCACATGCAATCGGCACGTCAACAAATTTAGAGGTCAATTCTAAATCTGGAAAGATTTTGCAGCCAGCAGGATATAATTTGTTCAGTGTGCTGGAGATTATTATAGTGCTTGCTAAGTCAAGCATCACTGTTACTGGTGCTTGTACTTAGGGATCGGGGTTTGTTTTAATGACCAT
Source organism: Triplophysa rosa (assembly GCF_024868665.1). Lineage (NCBI taxonomy): Eukaryota > Metazoa > Chordata > Actinopteri > Cypriniformes > Nemacheilidae > Triplophysa > Triplophysa rosa. The sequence continues at coordinate 9,806,391 of NC_079890.1, forward strand.
AGAAGTATTACACTTCAGCTTGTAACTCATCCCATAGAAATCAAATTAATCCGTCAAATTAGTCAAGCAGCCACCAGACAACCCCAGCAGCTCACCCTTGGAACCACTTAGAGACACCCTGGCAACTAACCACAACACAAACCAGCATCAGTCATATTTCCTACCAACAATATATAAAAAAAACTTTCTGTAGTAACCGTACTTCTCACTGTAAAAAAATCCTGTAAAAAAACTAATTCCAGCAGCTGGAAAATTTTGCAAAGAAAGTTAGATGTTTTTCATGTTATTTTACATCCCACTTGTAACTTACGGTCTATTTCTGTAATTTGACATTTTTACCGTATTTCAAAAATATATAACACATAAAACAATACAATTCTGTAAAATCACATTTTTTTTACAGCCAGTTCTATAGATGGTATTCTCATCTAGGACCTGTTGAAATCTGAGTTTATCTATCGAATGTCCTGCGTTTATCAAGGATTCTCGACCATTTCTGGCATTCCATTTTCTATGCACACCGAAACACACACACACGAACACACGCACACACACACACACACACACACACACACACGCAGACACAAAGGTCCACCTCACTGCACCTGTGCCCTGAGCTTGTTTTTGGACACAGCTCGAGTTTCTCGTGTGGAATCCTTGTAATGCAAAACTGACGAAGAGGGGGGGGGGGTGCATGGACAAGAGAAGGTGGAGTTGGGCGGACAGGGGTGGGGGTGAGGGTCAGCACTGTTAGGGGCGTCACAGGGTAAAACTAACACACGGCTCTTTTCAAAAGCTGTCAGGGTCAGGGAAGGGCGTCGGCAAAGTTTGACAAAATGATGTTTCTGCTCTCATAAATGAGCCCGTCACACACACACTCCTGTCACCTCTGCCCCCCTTCTATCCCCCCACTCCTTGTTTCAATGTATGACCATGAATGCCACCTTTGTTGCAGAGGAGGAAAGAAAAAGGCTAGAGAGATAGCGAGGGAGAGTGAGAGAGCCAGAAGAAAACAGGAATGATGAGTGTTTGGGATGTGAAGGAATGGCTGGAGGAGTGTATTATCATATTTATATTGAGAGTAAACAGAGAGATGTTGATATAATTTCACTTTAATCCACGCTTTGAATGCTTGCCATGTCTGCGCAGTTAGCTTTTGTTGAGCTTCGCGAACACAAACACTCACATACCTCTTCCACTAAGTGTCTCAGTTTATATAAGTCTACTATTTTCATCCCATTTTAATTCCACAATCACAATGCCGTCATTGTGTCTGCGCTTTTATTCGCGCCCTCTTTCCTTCACACTTTTTCAAGCTTGACTCACAGGTCAAAAAGTCTTCAGCGAGGTTCTGCAAATGTTCCCTAATTATCTGCGGAGCACTTGCTTAACCCTGAGTTTGCTCATTAGACATTGCTGCCTGACAGTTGTTCAATCACGGAGGCTAATGTGGTCCCGGGCTGAAACATATGTAATTGCACAGGCTGTACGGCTGCACGCATGTTTTAAAAGTCGGATACGGAGCTTTTGTTTCACTGTGTGTGAACTGTAAGCTTGTAAAGTCATGCGAGAAAATGCTTTACGGTAACAAAGTTGAAGCTGTTGGTGCACAAAAATTGTGCCAGAAAAAAATATTTTACCAATATTTTATTTTAGACCAGTACACAAGACCAGTGGGTGATTCTCACGAAATCTTGGTTTCAAGACATGATTTTTTTTTTAATTAATTTTTAAAACTTAAAAATTCTCACTATCATAACTATTTAAAAACTGTCAATCCCAGAGCATCTATCTCTCATCACTTATTCACCCTGAAAAATGTCTCAGGGGTTTTGTGTCCATACGATGGAAGTCAATGGGGGCCAATGTTATTCGGTTATCAACATTCTTCAAAATATCTTCTGTTGTGTTCTGCAGAAGAATGTAAGTCCTACAGTTTGGAACGACATGAGAAGAGAGTAAGTGATGACAGAATATTTTTCTTTTATTGTTGCTTCTGTTTATATTGCAAACTGTTATGATGTCTAAATGATAACTGAACTGAAAGAGAAAGGGTGGTCATAGAAAAGTTTAGCACCCCTCGTGGCAACACTTAAAATGAAAAGCATTCAAAGAATTACAATTATGGATGCTATTGTGCACACATTTGAGCTTGCATAGCTGGAAGCGTTTATTCTTTTTTAATGGTTAATAATAATATATTTTATAATTCCCAAACCTGCAAGTTTTAAACATGTAGCATGAATAGCAGTTTATAAATTGTATAACTCAGACTTTCAATTGTAATTGAATGAGCTGCATTTAAAGTGATAGTTCACCCAAAAATGAAAATTCTGTCATCATTTTCTCACCCTCTTGTCATTTCAAATCTCTATGACTTTCTCTTTTCCGCAGAACACAAAAGATATTTTGGAGAAAGTTGGTAACGGAGCAGCACTGACCTCTATTCACTTCTATTGTATTGACACAAAACTAATGCAAGTGAATTGGGGCCAGTTAAAAACATTTTTCAAAATGCCTTCTTTTGTGTTCTGCAAAAGAAAGAAAGTCATTGTGGTTTGAAATGACAAGAGGGTGAGTAAACGAGGACAAACTTTTGTATTTTTGGGTGAACTGTCACTTTAAGGATTTAAGCTAAAATAACTCATTCATTAATTATGCGATCTGGTCTCATCACACCTCTCGCTCGCAGTGTAAACCTGTGTGTGTATTGTAGGAGTGAACGTGCGTAAGACTAAATATCATTCTGTCACAGAGCCACAGAGGGAGGGAAGGAGAGTGAAGGTGTGAATGTGGTGATAAAGGAGAGTATCATTTGACTTCTCTGTCCGGCTCTCAGCAGAGAGTTCAGTGGGTTACAGCCGACCAGCGTGACCATGTCAACAGGCCGACCAGCACTGAACTAGCGCCTCCATTATCTCCCGCGTTTCTTTCTCACTTTCTTGCATTCTTTTTTCTCTCGCCACCTGTTTTTCCTTTCGTCATTGTTGTCCTCTGTTTACTCTTTTCTCTGGGTTTCGTAAGCTATTTTATCTCTCATCCACCCCTTTCATTCTGTCCTGTGATCCGCAACACCTCTCTGTCTCTCTTTCGCTCTGCTTTCCATTCTTCAAATCAAGTCTACTGTGACGGGGTCTGCCATCGAACAACAGACAAAAATCTACCTCACAAAAAGAGAACGTGTATGCAAAAGCATCTTTTGCATCTACTGGATGCTTTGGAACTTTTTGTTCATGAGTTTCCTTGTGTGTTTTTTACACCGTGCTTGTCTACCTGCCAGCAAAAACCCTTAGCAACGGTGTATGTCTGTGTTTTGTTTTGGGTAAATATCCGCAGATATGTGCATGTGTGCGTGCACGTGTGTGTGTGTGTTAAGTGTCGGTCAGTCTAATTGTAGTATGTGAAGTGTGTGTTGAGTGTCTGTGCTCTTCACAGTAAGAGCTCCTGATAACCTTCTGAACTTGTGTAACAAGGACAGGAAACAGTTCTCTCAGAGGAATGCCACATGCACTCTTTTCGTCTTTTCCTCACACACGAATTCACTTTTGTTTCTTAAAAGGAAAAGTGACTAGCATTAACAAACATGCCTGTGTGGTAAAAGACGCGATTTGTAAATGGATCCACCCATCATTTCGCGAAACTATTTAGGCATTTCTATTCGCATGTAAACACGACGCCGTAAAAAAACAAGCCCAGCTGCCTTAATTTGTTTACATATAAATAGCCGTTGGTGTGGCTGGCTGTTCAGAGACGACGATAAAATGGTAATTAGCGTCTGCGAGTCATTTGTTTACATAGAAAGAATTCAAAGGAAACTCCATGAGATTCCGCAACAGCCAAATTCTCCTGGAAACTAGAAGCTTGAGACGCGTCCTTTGATTCGCTTTGATCTGACACTGTTTCCCTTCAGAAACACAAGGCTCGGGGTGGGATTTGGATCCCATTCATTCTCATTAGAGACACTTGTTGAAGATACAAGAACAAAATATATTTCTGCCACAAAACCTTGAAGTCTCGCCACCTTTAGATGAATTACAGTGCAAAGCACTTTCATTAGATGGTTGAATAAACAGGAAGAGAGATACGATGTTGAAAGATGAATGAATGCAAACGAAGAGCGTCAGTTTTTACCTGTAGAGAAGCTAAACGTGATTTATTGCAGTGAGGTATGCAAACCCCAGGGGGTGCTTAAGTAGGTTCCAGGTACTTGGAATGATTTCGATTTTGCTTTGTTAAATCTATAAAAAAGAAATTACGACTTTAAAAATTCAGGGCTGTCAGGGCTAGATTAGGATAATGTATCACGGATAATCTTCTGCGCTTCTCTCTACTGCACAGCAATACAATGGCAGATAAAACTGCCTGGAAGTGTCAACATTTGTGAAACACAAACAAGCTCAGGTGTCTCATTAAAGAATCTGTTTTCATCCACAATATTGATTGTTTTTAGTACAAAAGTGTATCGTGGTAATAACGGCCACTTGAACAATATTATTAATAATACTAAATAATATCAACTAGTGTGTAAAAAATAGAGTAAGCAGCAATTTTTACCTCTAAAAGGCACTATCCTTATATCCAGTATTATTTATTATTTTATTATGCTATGTCTAATATGTGTCAGTTATTTTGTGGTCGTAGTATAATTTTTTACCATTTTTTGTCATTTTTGTTTCTTATGTCTCTGTTTCTCTCTTATCCAGGTTTAGTGCTGATGAGGGTTACATCCTCTACCCTCAGATCGGCGATCGTCTGGACCTCATCTGTCCAGCATCAGAGCCCCCAGGTCCCCGAGCCCCCGCCGAATACGAGTACTATAAACTATACCTGGTGTCATCACGGGACCAGGCGGACAGGTGTGAAGTGACTGGTGCTCCCAACCTGCTCCTCACCTGCGATAAACCCAACAGCGACATGCGTTTCACCATCAAGTTTCAGGAGTACTCGCCCAACCTGTGGGGCCACGAATTTAAAACGAATCAGGACTATTTCATCATCGGTGAGTGTTCATATGCATGTCATTACGACTCACTGACGCACATCAAAACATTTGATTATGAACTGGAAGTATGTTTTGTTTGAAACAGACTCAAAGACGTGCAAGTGCGCTTGTGTTTATTATGTCAGGCTTTGTACATTTATTCGCCGTCCCCTCTTGTTTATTGTTTTAATTGGTTTTTCCATGCTGTGGGAAGGAATTGCATGATGGTATTTTACCAAGGGGGATATTTTGGGTTTGTTTTTAATTCAGGCTAGTGGGTTCTCAATGAAGTGATGATCATCCGTCGAGATTTGGCTGATTGTGAGTTTATCGAATGAAACCATCTCGCTTTGGGTCGTGTTACTACGGGTTGTTTTTAAAACAACGCACGGTAGCTCGGAGGGAATGAGGCCAACACAAACGGAAGCCTGTCAATATCAACACTTGGGAAAAAAGATTTGAATCAGAAGAGTGCCGGATGTTCAGTAGCAGATGCCCCAACATGCTTAAACCCATTACATGCAATAGACTTCAGACATATTTGGCATCTTTTCCTATGTTTTCCAGAGACAAGGAAAATCAGGAACTTTAGATTTTTTTTTAGGATTTGAAAGTAAACATTATTCCAAAGACAATACATGTATATTTTTGGAATAATGTGCAGTACACAATAAGACCAGAAATGTATATTAAAACTGTTAAGTCTGATGGTTGCAATCTAACATACAAATCATAATTTGCCACAGTAATTTCTATAAAATGAGGTAAAAAATCTGTAATAATAAATCTGTGAAAGAGAGATGAGCATTTATTAGATGTTAGTGAAATGCAATGCATATTTTTAAATAACAGATAAAGAAACATCTTATCAGAGACATTTCAAAAACAAAAAAAACATTTGGCGCTCATGACGGTGCGCTTATATTTTTGTGCTCGAGTATGGCATGATAAGTGTGTGCGTATGAGTGTGATAAGTATGTGTGAAGGTGTGATGGGTGGGCCGAGTCTAATATTAGCAGTCGCAGGTCTCCGAGACACCATGTCTCCATGATAAGAATCAAACCATGAGTTTCTTCACCTTCCACTGGTGTATGGTTGTCAGGTGGAATCTGGACCCTCTCCGTGTTCTGTGAAGCTTTAACGCAGGCGTCACTGACACGCACATACACGGGCTTTATCATTGCTTCAACAGACCAGACGAATCGATCGACAGCCTGCGCCAGTTTTCGAACACAAGGTCAGAGGCACGCGCACACACAGAGCAGAGGACGAGAGAGAGAAACCAACAAACAGCTGTTGATGCAGAGAAATAAGAAAAATGATGGAAGATGATTTTAGGAGTCATTGAACATTTAATTTAGACTTTATTGTGTATGTGCACACACAGTATGTTTTCTTTACAATACTGTTGTGTGCGTGTGCAGTTGTGTGTATTTATACAGCCTCTGTGATGACCGGCTTTGATTTCTTATGTGTGATGGATCTGACAGCTTCATGCACATGTGTTGAAGCATGTGTGTGAGTGAGGTTATGTGTACATTGGAGACTTGCACCTTAGGGTGAATGGTAGTAATTAACCTACCTTAACATGTGTTCATTTATTCAGAATAGCATAAATGAGCTCGAACAAGAGTGATTCATGAAAGAGAGAACGAGAGTAAGAGAGAGAGAGCGAGAGAGGGGGGGGGGGGTCATTATGGCTGCTGCAATCTTGTTGTCTAATTATCACAGAGGTCATAAAGATGCCCTTAGGTCAGTGTGTAACAATGTTTTCACTCCTTAACACACACAAGAACAATTCACCCAAAACGTTACATTTTTCAACCTCATGTCCTTGTGCTTTTCTTTCTTCTGTGAAACAAAAAGGAAACATTTTGAAGAGTATCAACTGTAGCTCTTGAATCTCATCCAGACACACATTCACATTTGGCACATTTTGTTGTGAGATATTTTGTATAACGTTGTCCTACAAGTCTTGAATGACGTGAGGCTGAATAAATCTTGACAGAATTGTCATTTTGGGTGAACTGTTTCTTTAAATAACAACTCTCTTCGCTTTGCAGTGATTCCAGTATCTGTCCTACACCAGAGTTGCTCATGAACACACACACACACACACACACACATACACCCGTTGCTGTCAGTCAGTGTGAGGGATTTGGGGTACCTGACTGCGGAGCTGCTCTGGGCTCCTTATCGGCGTGGCATTGCTGTGGCAGTGGACAGAGACAGATGGTTAACTGTCACTCAAACTGAGAGAGGAGAACTGAAGAGGAAAAGAGGATGAGAGAACGAGAGAACCAGATGGACAGACTAGATTTTCTGTGTTTCTTTACCAAACAGCAGCTCAAAAACACACAGATGTCAAAATCTCTGCAGTCTATTTTATTAGACTGTGAATCATGTTCACACGTGTGTGCGGTACCATATTTTTTAACAAATAAATTTGAATAGTTTTTTACTTGAGATTTGAGTGCATAAATACACAGAAGTAGGAATAGAAGGACACTAAGAGAAGAAAAGAGATGGAGAGGCGGTCAAAGAGCAAAGGGAGTGAGGGATTCCGAGAGATCTACAGTATATTGGATGAATATTTGAACGTTTTAAAGCCCCCAGACGGAGGTTTTCCCTTCTTACTGAGACAAAAGCTAACCACAAACACCAGGGAGATGAGAAGTAAACGAGAAACAGAGAGAGAGTTGCCTATGGAGAGAGAGTTTTACACTCGCCAACAACCTGTATGTTCTGCCAGCGGTTTTTGGCCGAGTTTTATCGGTGCACATCTGGCTTCTGTGAGCTGATTGGATCACAGTTTTAGCCAATCAGAACATTTGGTGCCAGCAAAACAGACCAAAGCCATTCCCAGAATGTTGACCAGAATGGCTATAAACATTTGAGGAGTATCTTGTGAGGAAACCAACGCAAATACAGTTGAACATGCGATGGCATGTTGAGCGTCCCTGACAGAATGACTGATCAAATCATGTTAAACAAAAGTGATGTGACATGCGCACACAAACACACAGACTAATGAATGGAACTACAAATGCGTGCGTGTGCACACAAGTTTGGTAAACAAACATTATGTAGCATCAGTTGTGGGAGAGGGAGGGATGGAGTTGATTTAGAGAAAAGGACGAATAGTATCTTAGTTCAGTGTGAATAAGAGAATGTGACAGTTTGCATCCAATTTAGGTCAAAGAACACATAGTGCTGCCGTGTGTATGTGCCCTGTGTGATTCCAATGTGTCATAGTGCTACTTTTTTGCAGTAATGAGTAATTTACTGTGTGTGTGTGTGTGTGTATGTGTGTGTGTGTGCATGTGTGTTTATGCGTGGAAGGATAGGGCAGATACTCCCTAAAGGTCAGAAAGAAAAAAAAACACTAATTGGATTCCAACTAGTTAGCTTTGTGTGATTCATTTAACACACACACACACACACACACACACACACACACACACACACACACACACACACACACACACACACACACACACACACACACACACACACACAAACAGCCTCTGGTCTCTCTGCTGTAGCAGACAAAGCCGACATTGTGCCTCTTTCTGCTGAGGAACCACTTGTGGAGGGATGTGTTTTCTGGGATGGGTGGGTGTGGGGGGTGCTGGACTTATCCAATGCACACCATGCCATTGACCTTTGACATCGCCTCATTGAGTCAAATACAGACACAAGACTACATGGCTGCAATTTAGTGTGCAAGATCACGCAAACATGACCCGTTAATAGCAATAATGAACAGAGAGCATACACACACAGCTGCCAGACCAATGCCATGTATGTGGACATGTTTTATATCCCGGTGGGGACCTAAACCTGAATGCACACCAACAAATGGGGACTCGTGTCACGTGGGGACCAAAATTGAGGTCCCCGTGGGCAAAAAAGCTTATAAATTGTACAGAACACTATTTTTTAATTTGTGTGTGTGTGTTTGTGTGTGTGAATTATCCTTCTGGCATTCATTCTCACACAGACGTACACGCACGAAACGCTGATCCTATCACACGATCACCAAACACACACACAAAAAAATCACACACAGGCTTACGTTGTAAATCTCCCTAGATCATCTATTCATCAAACACACAGTCACACACTTTTTGAGTAAACAGGACTTTAGCCTGCAAATAGGATGTTTACTGTGTGTGGAGGGAGATTAAAGGTATGAGGTGGGATTGGGGATTGGGGTTGGCCAGTTGTCCACAAGACATCTGGAGGGGAGAAGAGACAGTGTATGCAATTGAAAAAGTGAGTTGAACAAGTTAAAAAAGGTGGTTAGAAAATGGAGAAAATGTATTTAAACTAGGGCTGTCAAAAGACTAATCGCGATTAATCGCATCCAGAATAAAAGTTTGTGTTTACATAATATTTATCTGTTTACTGTGCATAATAATTTTGTATTTATTAACACATACACATCCATGCATATATTTAAGAAAAATCTAAATATTAATGAACATTTATATATAATTTAAATTATTGGTAAATATAAATAAATACATGTAAATATTTCCTAAATATGTATACTTGTGTATGTGTTTGTGTTTATAAATACAAAATTAATATGCACAGTACATAGACATATGTTATGTAAACACAAACTTTTATTCTGGATGCGATTAATCGTGATTAATCTTTTGACAGCCCTGATTTAAACACACACTAGGGAGGGGAACAGGAAGAAATGTAACAATTTCATTTCAGAAGTCCAGTAATGTTTTATGATAACTTCTGTGGGAGCTGATTTGTGCTTGATTCATTTGTGAGTCTTCTCATAAGAACCTGCTCATGAGAGTCATTCATGAATTTGACTACACCCTGGGTTTTATAGTGACACGAAATGGCAAACTTGTGAATTTTAGGTATAAGTAAATCATTTTAATGGACCTTTAAGTTTGATAGATAGTCTGTAACCATAAACCAGAGCATTTCCTCATACAGTCATTTTTAAGTCAAAACTAAAATGCTGCAAAGGCAGAGCAATTGAAAAATGTGTTTGTTAATTGATCTCTTTGCTTTTATTTATCTGTTTTGTCTTTGTTTGCCATAGACCGATTTAGGTGAGGTACAGTGCATATGGCACTTTTTAAGCATTTTAGTACAACAAAAAAAGAATTAACAGTATAGAACATCACAAATATCTGTAGGCTCTAAAAAAAATTTTATAATTATTTTTTAATAACTGTAATAATTGCTTAATTTCATTAAGTATTTCCAAACAATATCTGGTTCTCAATTGCCTTTTGTGGCACACACACACACACACACACACACACACCCTCTGTGGACGTATTCATCTAACCGTTCATTTGGCTGCCTTCTATCCGCTCTCATTTGTTGTTCCATTTCCCTCCAGATCCTCATCCACTCATCTGTCACTCAGATAAATCTTTTAATCTCTGTTTATTTATTTTCTTTAATGCTAGTGTATCCAGCACAGAGGAGATTCTTTCCTCGTCTGACCTTTGCTGACGTCTGTCTTTATTTCTTTCACATTTTGGTCCCTTTTTTCCATTTTGGCAGATTCTTCATTCTGCTGTGCTTGATGCCAAAGCCATAATTCACCAAGCACGCAGACTGCCTTGCCAAGATTTTAATAATCATCAAAAATGTTAAACCACACTGGCATTTTCAAGCATGTGCGTATGTGTGTTTGTATCTGTAACCAATCGTTTCTCTGGAACAGTTTTGTAAAGCTCACTGATAACAGGTTCAGAGTTCTCCAGCAGTATTATACCATGTCTACACTGAGAGCAAGTGATGCAAGACAACTTGAGCTCAAACGCTATAATCAATGTCTACACTGCAAGTGTGGGAAGTCACTCCTGTTTGATCATGAAAGTCTTCACTCCCATGGCTAGACTTTTGACTGTTGGCATGAAGTGTGTTTGACTCTTATTCTGGCCAAGTATCACCTGCTTAGACAGAAATTCTAAATCCAATATAACCCAGAGAGTAAAGTGAAACATACAGATGTGCTTAGGAGGATCTCGGTGTGTCTCTGAAACAAAATTTGCCTGTCAATGTTGACCAGTCTTGTGAATAATTAACCCACAGAAGCTCTGTAGGGAGGAAGGCGGGACGAGAGCCATGGGGCAGGATGGCGGGGCCGGTGGCGTGAGTGATAATGAGTATCAGCTGTATGCGCACCGGTCCCGCATGCCTCACGGGGGAGCTCGGGAGCATAAGAGGACGAGCGACGGGACTGCTGACGAGAGAGGACCGGGCCCGGAAATGTTAAGTTTTGTGTTTATGTTTGTGTGGCCGGCAGTCGTCCGTGAGGGGCTGCCGGCCTTTTACTTCCGTATTATTGTTTGTTTATTTTTGATTAAAGTTTATTGTTAAATGTTAAAAAATAAAAATAAATAAACCGAGCTCCCCCGTGAGGCATGTGGGACCGGTGCGCGTACAGCTGATACTCATTATCACTCACGCCACCGGTCCCGCCTTCCTGCCCCACGGCTCTCGTCCCGCCTTCCTCGCTACAAGCTCATTTTAGGACGCTAAGAATTTGTAAACTCCCTGAATATTAGAAATTTCCTTAAAAGTCACGAAAGCTTCAGATGGTCTGTGATGGTACAGTATGTGCTGTATGCGGCACTTTTCCATTACAGTAATAGCAAAGTTTGCTACGCTGCCAGACTTTCTTACAAGCAACATGACCAACAACATGTTTAGACCACTTCACATTTTATTTTAGTCCCTTAGAAACAAAGGGGTCATATAATTGACACTGAAATGACCAGACAGGCTCTTGAAAGAGCTCTTGGCGCTTTTAGAACAAGCATGCCGCTTGACCCTCACGTCTGTTATGATGACCAAAGCTGTCTGCTGTGTAAGCAAATGAAGGAAAAAATGAAAATCGAAGCATGGAACCCTAATGTCACCTCAGACGGGGCAGATTAGATCAACCAGCATTTGAAAACAAGACAACGCTGCAGTACGTCCTGTCCTATGGGTTAATATGCTCTTCTACCGACTAATGAGCTCTTTTGAGTGCTAATATTGCATCCATATATTTACAGCTGTGTGAACAAGCTTATTAATATGGAGTAGAAGATGCATGTCTCAGCTGGGTTTGTGCCACCGCACCTTCTGCTCAATGTGTGTGGAGTCTGTTCCTCCCCTCTGAAACCAGAATTGTAATGCATGCAATTAAGGAGTCTAATTAGGGTAATTAATTCTGTGGGAGAGAGGAACCTAACACTCCTCCATTCACGGTTATAGATCTGCCTTAATCCCTGTGCCCTACACTCGAAACACAAAGCTGTCTCAGATAATGGGGGCCAGCGACTGTGTGTGTGTGCATCTAGTGTCTTCTCGCAAGCGAACAGCCTGCTCTCAAACTCGAAGGGTCTGGAAAATGAACGGAAAGAGAAAAGGTATAATAGAGCTGTGCCAGAACCTGTTTCTCAGGGTGTAGGCTGATTTGTGAGTCGACTCTTTCAATGTTTTAGTTGATCTGATTCGAAAAGCATTTGTAAATTACTCAACTATGAAGAACTTTTACATTTTTAAATAAACATCATTTAGTTAGATTTTTAAGCTGTCGGAAGTTAGACATTATCGTTAATAAAGTTGTCAATATAGAGATTTCTCTTTAACAAAAGCATCGATTCACTTTAAAATGCCTTTATTAACCCGACGGAGCTGCGTGGAGCAGTTTTTTGATCAATGGATGAACTTTTTGGAGCTTCAAAATCTCATCCATTATTCACTCCTATTCTAAAGCTTGGAAGACCCAGGAGACGTGGTATTACAACTCCGACTACATAATTATAAATATATAATAAAAATAATAATAAAATAAATATATTAAAAATAAAAGTCTATATAATAATAAAAAGTCTATATACAAATAGGATGCTTTGAGGGTGAGTAAAACAATTTTAATTTTTGGCTAAAATATCCATTTAAAAACAAATGACTTAAAGGACTCGTCGGATTAGCACTTTCAACAAGTTGGTATGATTTATTAGGGTCTTCATGAAATGTCGGGAACATATTTTGCTTATAAACACTCAATGGCTGTGTAAACAAAACCCTTTTTGCCTCGTCAAAAACAGCTATTCTCACAGCAACCCATTTTGGTGCATGTCTCTTTAAATGATAAAGAGTTACAGCGCACCTCATCCCACTTCCGTCCAGCGTGTCAACACAACACACGTGTAGTACTGCCATGGCAATGGTTTAGCTAAATTATGTTTCTGGAACTCCTGCGATTAGTTTTGTTTTAAATGTCTCAAATCATTCGTCCGGAGACTTAAAAATCCGTAATGCGCTCACGTTGTGCGTGTATGCTTGCCTAAAATCCACGGAATGCGCACCTGCAGATCTCAGCGGAATTACGTGGATTTTAACGCTTGTCGTTGACAAGTTATAACGTTACACACACAACGTGAGAGCATAACTAGTATGCTGTGACAGATTTTTCAGCCTAAGGACGAATGATTTGAGACTTTTAAAACGAAACTAACCGCAGTGTTCGTCCCTGTTCATTAGCAAAACAAACAGCTTGCAGCAGCTGAACATATTAACGCACATAATGTATTAACATACATACAGCTAAACTCCAAGTGCCCATTTGCCAAATAACATACTGTATAAATATAAAGTAAGTTTAATACTGGCTTTGAATGTTCTATTTAGCCCGTGACTGACTTAGTTCCCTTCGCTATCGTATGCTAACGTTATCTTCCTATATATACGGTACATGTACGTCAGTTCAGACTATTGATAAATATTACTTACATCGGCAGCTTTGTCTCGTTCAGTTGGTCTCGATCCCTCTTGAGGAACAACTTTGAAGCTAATCGTGCTTGTACTGTCCCCGTTCGATAAAGTACTCCGGCTTGAAGTGATTCGCACAAATAAGCAGGTTGTTACTTATGGTTTCTGAGGGATTTCCACTAAAAATAAAATAAATCCACTCCTGTCTCTTCCTAGGTTTGGACTCTGTGCAGCGACTACATTGCATGTTGTCCACGAACTTTAGCCATGGCATCACGTACACCGCTGTCGCTTGTGAAAACAACAATGGCGGCAGCACCGTGGGTGGAATTGTGTATATTAAAGGGCAGTAATTTTATAATAAGATCCTGCTTTTACGTCACAACAGGAGCGAGATCTGAACGGCTCGATTTCTCACATGCTTGTAGGGAAAGGCTCATCAAAACTAACTTACTGGGATCTTGTTTTTCACGTTTTCTGGGTTGCTAGATGCACCGGGGACCCGATTATAGCACTTAAACATTTTGGATTTTCATCCGGTGACTCCTTTAACAAACAGACCAAAAAATCACCCTCTCTCTCTCTTTGTCTGTCTCACACACACTCAAATGCATCCAAACTATCCTCCTTCCAGTCATCCAAACCCTCTTCCTCTATTTCTGCTCCAGTCTTCAAATCCACAGAGAACAAATAAAGCACGCACGCTCACAGATACCAATATACAGACCATACAAACAAACCTTAATTAAACATATTTTCTTATACAGACCAATTTACACATATCTCAATTATCACCTTTCTCACAATCCATCATCTCTATTTCCACTGATATTTTCTGTCCCTCTTTTTCATTCCCCCTCTCTCCCTCGAGCTCTGTGCAGGCACAGATGTCACGATGCATTATTTCAACCTGCTACCACCCATGTTTCTCCTATTTCACATTCTCTCCATTTTCCGCTCTTTCTCTTTTTCTGCACGTAATTTCATCCTTCTGTCTTTCTTTTTCCAGTTGATATTAATATTTGCCGTTGTGCACATTTTGCATACTCAAATTTTGAGAGGAAAGCAAAAAGCTCTTAGAGAAGGCAACCATTTTGTCCCTAGTTGGTCTTTCTCTATCTCTCCACACACACACACACACGTAAGGTCAGTGAATTATGGTTGGCCCTAAAATCTGTCCAGCCCTAAAGTACTCCAGATGTTGGCGTGTGTGTGTGTGTGTGTGTGTGTATGTGCAGTTCTGGCTGCTCTGTCAAACAGAAGGGCCAAAGTGAATTGAAGACTTTGCAAAAGGGTTTTCTTTCTGTGTGTGTGTGTTTAGAGACCTTGTTCCGTGTTTGGCTTATAGGCACACGCAGGCACGCAGACACACACATTGCTGTCAGTGTACTTACAGTGTTCTGCTTTCTTTCATTAGAACGTATAATTAAAACGACAGTGAAATGTGATTACAGTCTTTAAGAGGTTCGACTCCGTTCAGCACACACTGAAACCACTTTAGCTGTCTCCGCATGTGTGTTCGGTCAAACTCTCTCTTGTTTGCCGTTTGGCTTTGATATGACCCAGAAATTCAGAGTCCGCAAGAATCCTTCTCCTGAACTCGCCGCTCCTCTGTTTTTCTCATATTTGTTTCTGTCTCACACTCTCCGGCATCTTTCCTTATATAGCAACCCCCCTCCTTCTCTTTATCTCTCCTTCTCTCTCTCACTTTCTTTCACTGAAGGCCATCTCCATCCTCCCTTCAGACCACTGACCCACTTCCCGCTTTTCATTTCATCCTTCTCCCTCTCTCGGCAAACACGCATTTGTCCTTCACCTCAACAACTTCTTCGTCTCCGCTCTTCAAGTAAAAGTTGTCCAGAGGGCAAACAAATGTTGTGGCAGCGTTGCGTCAGTGGCGCGTCAATGTTGTGTTTTGTGGGGGTAAACTAATTTGCCAAGTGTGCGGAGCAGTGGGTCAGGGTGGAGCGGAGGTTGATTATGTCATCAACCTGTCTCCTCCTAGATAGGAGGAAGAAAGAGATTGAGTTTTACTCAAGGGATGACTTGAAAGTTGCGGGAATGTGTTTGTGCTTTTCCCTTGGGTGTCGAGAGGCTAAACTAAAACAACCTCAAAATGGACAGTGAGCTAAAAGGGGCATCCACTCAAAAAACGATGACCAGAACGAGCGAAGGGGAGACACGGGGGGATAAGGATGTGGGTGCAGAGGACAGATAGATATCTAGATTGACAGCTTACACACATACATATAGATCTTTAGCATTTTTCATACTCTACAACACACACTTTTGATTTTAAAAAGATATTATAAAGATCTGGCTGGCCAGAAACAAGTGTAGAATGTTAAACTCACTCTTTCTCATTTCTTTCTATAATTAAAATTCATTGGCTTTTTAGTCTCATACAAACATGACTCATCCAGTTTGAATTTAACCCACACAGTTTAAGCAGAGATATCCAGACATGAACTGCAGTATGCACAGAATGGATGTACACTCATATATGTAAACACACACACACACGCACACGCACGCACGCACGCACGCACAGCACACACACACACACACACACACACACACACTGCAGAGGTCTGCACTCAAACACTGTTGCCCACAGACATGACCCAGTTAGTTTGGATGTCCTTGCTCTATTCTGACCCACATCTCCTCACTGTCAGTCTGTCGCGTTATCAAAATTACGGAAGCCGTGACATCCTTTTAGCACTCAGTAACCCGCACCGTAACCCAGTGAGACCCGGGGATCCTGCAGAGATGCAGATCTCATGCACTGCTACACTCACAGTCACGGAGAGATGGAGGCTTTTAGAAAGTGTGATGTGTCTGGAGTGATCTTTTGGTAGCACTTATTTATTCATATTTATATTGCTTAAAGGAACTCAAAGTCATAATACAATATTCATCATTTAATTATGTTCCAAACCGTATGACGTACTTTCTTCTGAACGCCAAAGGAGATCATTTCATGAAAATCCTCTCAGGTGAATTCTGTACAATGGCAGAACATTATTATAACTCACTTAGATTTATGCATTTTGTGGATGCTTTTATCCAAAGTCACTTACAGTACATTCATGCTATACGTTTTCTCGGTATGTGTGTTCAGTGGGAATCAAACCACAACCGCTGCTGACGCAATACGATACTAGTTGAGCTACAGGAGCACACATGAATGAAAATTCATCATGCCATCCGTATATAACTTCCTTTTTTCAGCTGAAGACGCAAAATGTTGGTCATGGTGGGTTATTAAATGTCCTCTAAAGTAAAAAATAAAAGTGTAAAAAAGCAAGTATTTTTCATCTAATTCGTGGCATCACGTCTGTTTTATTGGTTCTTCTATGACTCATGGCTAAATATGATATGACTGCTAGTCCCAAGACAGGCAAGAACCAATGAGATTTATTGTTATCCCTATGCCACCATATGACTTAAGCAGTGTTGGGGAAAGTTACTTTTAAAAGTAACTAGTTACAATATTGAGTTACTCTGTAAAAAAGTAACTAAATACAGTACTTGGGTACTTTTTGTGGAAAGTAACTGAAAGTACTTTTTGCGTTACTTTTGCGTTACTTTTTCTCACCTAACTGATGCTCATGCTTTTCCAGACTTTGCTGTTCTTTAGTGTTTAACACTGTAATGCATTTAACAATCCTATATAGTCTATAACACCTTTATTTTCTTTAAAAAACACATTTCAAATATTTTCTGACCAGTAGTCCTCCACCTCATCAGAGCTCTGCCTACTTTTGACACTGCTAACTTCGGTGTCACTCTCCATATTTATTGTGTTTTGACAGCGCGGCTAGTTGCACAAGATGCTCCCCTTCCTTCTTCTAGTTCCTTCTTCTTCGCTAGTTGCACTCCCCAACCCTTCTTCTATCAGTGACCATGCCCATTTAAATCTGCAGATCTGTCTGTGCGTGCGGCGCCAAAAACAGTCAAACACAGCTTATGTTTACATTCACGAGGCATGAGACCATTGATTGCTGTTGCGTGTCATGACTTGCGCTAATTTCGCGATCTGAAAGTTATCTTCCAAACATGACCGGCATTTGCAGGACAATTGATTGCTGTTGCGACTCGTGACTCGCGCTAATTTCACGATCTGAAAGTTGCCAATTTAGCATGACCGGCATTTGCAGGCATTTTGTCCATGGTGGCGAGTGCAGCCACACTATAGCTCCGCATCTGAGCTCTGGCCTCCCATCGCTGTGTCAACGGTTGCCAGATTTGTGTAACAAAAACGAAACCGGAACACTGCAGCACTGCAGACATGGCAACACTGCCTATGTCTGACTAGCGACTGTTTCTCATGCAAGCATGAGCGATCATGTCTACACTACTTTTAATTCAGAATTTCATTTCTGCAGTTTAAAAAATGTTCATATAAATCAATGATTAGACTGAAAAGTAACTCAAGTTACTTGAAAAACAAAGTAACTCCAGTATTGATATGTAAATTTATAAAGTAACTGCGTTACATTACTCATTACTTAAAAAGTACTCTGATTACGTAACGCACGTTACTTGTAACGTGTTACCCCCAACACTGGACTTAAGCTATATGTACTTGTTTTGAAAAAGTCATTTTCTCCTATCCCTGTTGAAAAAACTAGCATATGCTGGTTAGGTAGGTTTTGAAGCATGGTAGCTGATTTGTGCTGGTTTAAGATGGTCATTTGCTGGTTTAAGCTGCTCCTGAGCTGGTTTAGGACCAGCTTAAACCAGCACATGACCAGCTAAGGACCAGCTCATGGCCAGCTTAAACCAGCTACCATGCTTCAAAACCAGCAAATGCTGTTTTTTTCAACAGGGAGTACATTAAAATATGGCATCTTTTTATAAGTCTTTGTTTGTGTTCAGTAAAGAAAGAAGCTCATACACATATGGGGCGGCAATTTTCATTTTTAAATGAACTATTTGTTTAATAAGCACCCAACCAATTTTACCGAATCTTCACTGAAGAAGTAGCATAGCAAAATGCTCTATCTGTTTCCATGTGCATTTGCTCATTGCCGTTTAATTGTTTGCTTATTGTTTAAGCCAACATTTTTATATTAAATAGATGTATAGTGGAAGTGAATAGACTGTAAATGTCAGGGAGACACAAACAGAGGACCCAAGTACAGACAGCGGGTAAGGGGTTAACAAGACATTTATTAATAAAAATACAAAACAAAGACCCACATGGGGGTAACATAACAAAACAGGGGAGTACGAAAACACGACAGGACTGCACTAAAACTGACTACACCTACACAAGACTAAAATTAACACTTGACATAATTTACAAATAACTAAACTGGACTAGACTGACAAAGCACAGGAACTCACCAAACAGTCAAACACAATGAACCAGCACAAGACAGAAGACACAGGGCATTAAATAAGGGGACAAATCAAGAGGGAACAGGTGGGGGGCATGAAATCATTACAAGCAATAATGAGGCAACGAAAGGGCGGGAACAGAGACAAGACCGGAGAGAGGGGGTATGGAAGGCCAACAGGGCCAAAATTCTCCCTCCACATGAAACATGGGGTTCTGTAATGGCTCTGCCTCTTCTCGACATGTCTTTCTTGGTCTTGTGGCAGAACCATGACAGTAAATCATTAGGAAATTATGGTATATGGTATGTATTGCAGGCTAGATTCAAACTCATACTGTTCACATGAGCACGAGGGTTCAATATATCTAGAGTAACTCCTGCACCACGGCTGCTTTTTTGCACGCAGTGAGTTCTCTCAGCTTTAAACTTTATTGTGTTACTGTATATATCTGATGAAATGCATTTAGAGATTTGATATTCAATACAGTAGATCGACAGCTGATCCTGATTTACTCGTACAGACTGATGAGCTGGCAGCCGGAGGTGTATTTAAGATGGAATGGTTAAGAGGTCAGATGGGTTAAAGTCTCTGTAGTGGTTTTTAAGCCTGTCTGGTATGACTTCAGTGCCAGTCAACTCAGAACACTCAACCATAAGACACATTTACATTCGCACAGCTTTAATGTACTACAAGTCCGTTTAGAAAAGGACATGATTTTAATTTCAACAACTCAACTGGTGGGTTTTCCAAATGATTAGTCAAGTAATCGTTCTTAACCGAGAAGCTCTGTATAATTAGTTTGGGTTCACGGCGACCTGATTGTATGCATGTATTATGGCGCATCTACAATGGAAGTGTTTCCACACACTAAAAGAGCCAGTCGGAGCAATACCAAATGAAACCGAATTGGACAACATGCATGTTTTACATTGAGTGACTGTAAGGGTCTGCTTTCTTGCGTGTCTGTGGCCTGGCCCCTCTGAGGAAAACTGGCAGCCATGTGACGGCCCCAGGGGTCGAGAGAGAGACACCATAATTTGTTTGGACGGATAGAAACATGAATAACTGGCTAAAAAATGATAATGTCATTGAGCACATAGCAAAGATCGACCACAGAGAGTGCTCTCATCTGTGTGCGCACGGAGGGGGGAGAGTCCATTAAATATACATTCTCATATGTCATTTATGTTTTAAACATATTTGGTTTTGACATCTGTGTTCTAGTGTTACAGTGTGTGTATGTGTGTCTTCATCTGGGATGTTATGAGCTGCAATTATGCACCAATGCCAAGACTGTCAGTGTGATATACTCATACCTGCCTCAAGAGGGTCCTTAATCTGTCCTGGTTGTGCACGCACACACACACGCGGTCTAATGTTAGCCTGTAGGCTTTCGAATGAGCTTCTATATTACACATGCACATAATGAATACAACTTCATAATGTAAGCAAAGTCCTGCAGGAGACATTACATCATGAGTCTTCTACAGAGAAAGCCTGTTGTGCCTTTACTCTAAATAACTTCACAGTTGACAACCAACCAATCAGAGCCGTGACTATCCACAAACATTGGGACAAAAACATTTACCAATGTGCTTTAAAAACCTACATCCATTTCTCCATCAGCAACCATTTTCTCTTATAAATCTGTTGTTTCAACGGGTATGCGCATAAATTCCACCTCGCAGGAACATAGCGTTCCTGTTTTTAAGTTAATGGAAAACATTATGATTGTGTAATTATGTCGGCTGTAAGTCTTATTAATCTTTTTGCCCGTTCTCCAATGCCTCTCTCCTATAGCTGTCAGCACTCTCTTAATTGTTTATAAGAGCTCAGTTAATGGCTTAAATCAACCGTATGAACGTGTTGCTTCTGAATTACTGAGTCTTATTTCGTTTCAGGAAATATGAAGTGAGCCAAAGGTGAAAATAGTTGGGTGAGCAAAGCAGTCCCAATTTTAGTTCACAGTTCAGTACCGTACTGGAAAAACACATCGTATTTCACACACTCAACTCAACTCTCAACTTTATTTATATAGCGCTTTTTACAATTTTCATTGTTACAAAGCAGCTGTACATGAGACATATTGACTATAAGAAAAACAATTAAAGTTATACCTGTAAAAACAAGAAAAAGGTGAAAACACAGAAGACAGACATACCCACATACAAAACACTCCACACACACAATTTGCACACGTACTAACACACACACATGGACACGCACGCACGCACACACGCACGCACAGGCTTTGGTTGACTATCCCCATGGGGACAGTCCATAGGCGTAATGTTTTTATACTGTACAAACTGTATATTCTATCCCCTATCCCTAACCCTATCCCTAAACCTAAAGATCATAGAACATTTTTTGCATTTTTAGATTTGTAAAAAATATTGTTCTGTACAATTTATTAGCTTTTTTGCCCCTGGGGACCTCAATTTTGGTCCCCATGGTGACACGAGTCCCCATGTGTTGGTGTGTATTCAGGTTTAGGTCCCCACCGGGATATACAAACATGAACGCACACACAGACAAGCACGCACACACATTTTATTATCTCCGTGGGGACAGTCCATAGGCGTAATGAGTTGTATACTGTACAAACTGTATATTTTATCCCCTGCTACTAACCCAACCCCTAAACCTAAAGATCTTAGAAAACCTTTTGCATTTTTAGATTTTCAAAAATTATCGTTCTGTACAATTTATAAACTTTTGTGCCCGTGGGACCTCAATTTCGGTCCCCACAGTGACACGGGTCCCCATGAGTTGGTGTGCATTCAGGTTTAGGTCCCCACTAACATATAAAAACCAGGTCCACACACACACACGCACGCATGCACGCACACACACACACACACACACACACACACACACACACACACACACACAGCACACACATCCACACACACACACAACACACGCACACACACACACACACACACACACACACCACGCACACACACACACACACCACAGCACACATAGTAAAGCACACATTAATATAACAGACTATAAATTCCTATATGCAATATTAATTAAGTAAAACTTTAAAATTCTAAAGCAGTCCCCCCGGCCAGGCAAATAGTGCAAAGCAGTATGCAAACGGTGGCGAGGAACCCAAAACTCCAATGGAGAAAAAAACCCTCAGGAGAACCCAGGCCCAAACAGGGGATTCCAGTTCCCCTCTGGCAAAAGCTGCTGCCTCTGCACAAGCTCGACAGTGCTTGCACAACAAGGCTAAATAAAAAATATATAAACTTACTAATAAGGTAAATTATAGATTTAAGATTATCATTAATAATCTAATAGCATTTGAAATTTTGTAGTGAAGACGTGTCAAGTCACCGCTCCTGAGTTTGAATTTATTGTATGTAACACAAAACTCATTTTAGCTTAATTTCTATTTTTACTGTTCATGTACCACTGTAATGGGTTCAATCCTGGCCTGGGTACACTCTTAAAAAGGTGCTTCAAAAGGTTCTTTGATGCCATAGAAGAACCTTTTGGTTCAAGAACCTTTAACATCTGAAGAACCTTTCTGTTTTACAAAACGTTCTTTGTGGCGAAAAAAGGTTCAGATTATAAAAAAGTAAGAAAGAGATGGTTCTTTTAAGAACATTTGACTGAATTGTTCTTTGTGGAACCAAAAATGGTTCTTCTATGGCATCGCTGTGAGAACCTTTTAAGCACCTTTGTTTTTGAATAAATGCATATTTATATAAATAAATATATATGAAAATTCTGTCATCATTTACTCACCCTCTTGTCATTTCAAACCTGTTTGACATTCTTCTTTTGCAGAACACAAAAGAAGATATTTTGAAGAAAGTTGTTAACCGAATATCGCCGGCACCCATTCACTTCTGTTGTATGCACATAAACCAAGTTAATGGGTGCCATTTATCAACATTCTTCAAAATATCTTCTATTGTGTTCTGCGACAGGTTGACAAGAGAGTGAGTAAATGTTGACAGAATTTTCATTTTTGGGTGAACAATTACTTTAAATACTGTATCCCACATGCAGACAGCAAATGAAAATGTTATGGTAATGTTTTTTATCTGATATGTGAAAATGTATAGATTTTCCTTTAGAGGAGGATCACTTTTCCAGGTAAATTAACTTATTTTTCTGTGGGTGGCGACCAAAGGGAAAATATTTTATTTTTTGGTCATGACGTAAGTTAAATGATATAATATATTTTGCACGGGCAGGGTTGTTAAATAGCACTATCTATCTCACTCTAATGGGGTGTTACAATCTTGACAATGTGACATTTGCATATTTTGAACATGCCTGGCTGATAAGCTTGCATTGTAAACATATTACCGCAAAGCATTTCTTATACACACTGAGAGACAAGTTCAAATTATTACATGTGGTGATGATATTTATATGAATTTAACATATGAGGTAAACAGCCATTAGTTTAAAAATATCTGAGATTTTAATATTTATTGCGGTCTGCCATGCTATACATTAAGCACACATGCACACAGCTTCTCACTTTCTCTTATTCTTATAACACACACACACGCACGCACGCACACACGCACACACACACACGCACGCACGCACGCACGCACACACACACACACACGGACACGCACACACACACACACACACACACACACACACACACACACACATAAAAGAGCTGCAATAGCCATGGGATAGCAGCTACACATAACACACACACACGTCTGACTGACTTACACTTTATCACCATCATTAGTGTGACAAGAGGCATCCCAGAACCCCTTAACATAAACACATGCGTGGGAGACACGCACACACACAGCCTCCTCAGCTCCGTTTGTTTGCTGTTTTGTTCACTAAATCGCTCTTTTAGCCCTGATACTTCTGTCTTTTTTATCAGGTATTCTCTCTTGAATCTTTTTGACACTCAGCGGCTCACTCTATTTTTATACACGAGCAATGCGGGATTTTATTCTTATCCTGGGCAAAGGGGTACAAATGCACACACTCACAGACATGTTCTGAGGTAAATGAAATGGGCTTGTCTGAGATTTGTGTGCTTATGTAGGTTGCTGTGTACTTTCGAAGAACGAATGACTGAAATGTTTCTTCATTTCTTCTGCTGTCTGTTTCGTTCTGCTCTTGTTGTTTTTGGGACAGTAGAGATGCTCCCTCTGTGGATGCCATCCTCCATTTCTCCTCGTTCCTCTATCACTGCTCATCATTGTCTCAATTACTCATCCTGGCATCTTCCTTCCTCTCTCCCTCTCGCTCACCCTGTCTTTTCTCTCTCGTTTTTCTATAAGGAGAGCTACAGTACAGATTTGCTACTTACAGTTTTTTTCAACTGCTTACACACAAACTGTTTACTTGTCACACAATTCTGAAACCTAACACTCAAACACCAGAACCACACACCAAATTGGCAAAACCATAGACTAATTCTCGACCTTTGACTCAGTTTTCAGTTTCATAAAACACTTTTTGCAAAACACAACACACGATTCTCTATGTAACACACAAAAATCTTACAGGAAGTATATTGATTTCCTTTTTCAAACACAACCAAAACACACTCACAATGTTCCTGAATCTTCTACAGAGGAAAGGCGAAGGTTTCATGGTGGGCGAGGTCACATGTTCACTGAAGAGCAAGAGACGGCTATCGTGAATTTGGTTTTGGCCAATAATGCTATTAGAATTTGTGAAATATACGCAACCATATCCTTAATTATGCCACAATTTTTGCGAACATAAATGCTGCGAGTCCCTCAACAATGCATCGTGTCCTCCAGATTTTTTTTTCGTAATGTGTACAGTGATACTGTATTCACAACCAGCAAAAAAATGAATAAACACAGGAAATAAAAAGCTTGGTTTCAATCTTGCGTTTGTTTTTACAGTGAATTTTAAACATCTCTGCCAATTACTTTAAATCTTGTACAGAAATGTACATAGGAGCTTCTTGAAAGAAGAGCTTTAGGTTTTGAATAACTGTGTGTATATGATATATCCAAAAATATAACATTATGGTAAATGTGTTTGCAACAGAAGACAAATGTTTGCTTTTGAAATGTGTTTGTGATATTTTTAATGTAGTGCTTCATTTTGCAAGAGATGCGAGGCATTTTGCACTTTGTGTGTGCAATTCTTGGATTTGTGTGTAAAGTTTTGAAAAAAAGAGGCAACTTTTTGAAAATGTGTGTAAGCAGTTGAAAAAAACTGTAAACATCTCTCTCCCAATTTCTTTCAATCTTGTGCAGAAATGTACAGAGGAGTTCATGAAAGAAGAGCTTTAGGTTTTGAAAGCAGTTGAAAAAAACTGTAAACAGTATTTTTCTTTGTTGCTCTTCCTCGTCTTTTTCAGCTGGAAGACCTTGCGGTATTTCAAAATTTTAAGACTCTCTCTTTCTCTTCTTGTCGGTTTTCTGTTGTCCACTCACACTTACGGTCTTTCCATCGCTTCTTATCACCTCTCTTCTCAATCACGTGAGCAACAGCTTGTCAAAGACCAGTGTCTCACGTTGTACTCTCTTGCTGTCTTTAAAATGTCTCAAAATATGTGGGTGAAAATTCTGCCGCCCAGTGGTGTTTTGTTTTTGTAAAGTATACACATTTTGTACAAAAGTCCAGTTAAGACCAACAGAGCGTGTCAGATTAACATTAAGGAATCAAAAAAAGATCAACTTAAGAGAGGGACATTACACAAGGGATAAAACGGTGGTGTGTGTGTGTCTCACTTCCATTTCATTTCTGTCTCTCACACCATCCCTCAGTAAATAAGATCTGGCACTCTCACTTACATCAGGTCATTATCTCTCTCTCACTCTCTCTCTCTCTCTCTCTGTCTCTCTCTCTCTCTCTTTCTTGCTCTCTCATTTAAGACGGCCAGACCTTATTACCAAGGACAAGCTGTCCTGTTCTGTCTCTGGCCCGTGCGTCTGGCCCACATGTAACCAGCCGCTCTCGGCTGACACTCCCACCCACATGCATCTCGCATGATGTCCACCTGTAGCCCACTTCATATCAGGAGCGCCCATCGCTGGCCCACATAGACCCATGTAGGTCCTCAGTATCATTTATCAGGATCCTGTCAGTGTTTGTGAAGGAAATTAAAATGGGTCCTGGGTTTAGTGTGTGTGTTTGAGCGATGGATGCAGTTTGAGGAGATGTTGGATGTTAAATGACCTCCTCTGGGACTGGAAATTAGGCCTCATTAGGACTGTACTGTGGTACGGTGACATTTGTGTGTGTTGATCCACATTAGATCAAATATCTGTGCAGAATGTCAGTGGGAATTATTATTGCTACAATACCAGATTACCTCAGCCGTGTGAGTCTGCGGGCATGTGCAATGGCATGCTGCCCTAATAGAAGTGCAGTTGTTGCAGTATGCACACTATGTACAGGATGTAACTCGTGTATGCTTTACTGTAACTTTGCTATATCACATGCTTACATGATGGAAATCGACTAAAATGTACTATAGAAGGTTCTATCAATGCAAGGAACTTCCTTTTTTCCTTTAAAAATCATGTTACCTCATCATCTGATTTGATGCTCAAATGTTGTTTTTACACATGACTAGAATAAAAAGGCAAAATAACAAATTAATCTCAGAGGCGATAACTGCACGTCACTTGCTGAATTTAACACGCAAAGTGATGAGGTCATATGCAACGTCTTTTTACAAGGTTTAGCACAGTGGTTTACATACTGTTTCACAGAAAACAGCACAGTTTGAGCTAAATTAGTATCCGTTGCAAACATGGCCTTTTTGGCCATTTTTATTCTAAGATTAAGGGATCAAGAAACTTGAGTTCCCACCTGAGCACCAGGGCTCAACATGTCAAAGTGTGTACTAACCACTAAGCCCGGGCTATGATCTCAACTGTTTATATGTATAAGTGAACACAATTGTGAACACCCCTCATCTGATTGATTTGTGTGTCCTTGTATGTGTATGAAATAACAAGTAATCAGAAATCTGTGGCTTTCTTTTATAGCTACTTCAGATGGGACCCGTCAGGGGCTGGAGAGCGTGAGAGGAGGAGTTTGTGCTACACAGGGCATGAAGGTGGTGCTGAAAGTGGGACAGAGTGAGTAACACACACACACTTGGCAGCAGACAGTGCCAGAGGGTTGGTCACCTAAAACAGTTACGGCTGTTGGATTTGCTGAAACAGGCTCAGTAAAGAGTTTCTTTCAGTGGCACACATGACCAGCCTCATGACCAATAGCTTTTGTTTACACACAAACCCTGTCGCCCCTGTTAGTTTTCATTATTAAATGCAGGAAAACAGCGGTAAGTGAATCCCAACAGACTGTGGAACCAACTCCCTGAGCCATAACTGTACACAGCGCACACACACACACACTCGTATATGTCTAGTGTGTGTCGAGTTATTATCAGTTATGCCGATCACACAATCGCTTCTTCACTGTTGAATGCGAGTGGATTCACCACAACTCAAAGACTATAAAGCATTTTATTGTTTTTCTTCCCTCGCTTGCGCCTTTTCCCATCCTTAGTTATGAATTCAAATTTTTTTCCACACAACTATTATTGACAACACTGTCTCTCTCTCTCTCTCTCTCTCTCGCTCGCTCTGTGTGTGTGGGTCTTTCACTCTCTGGCTGTCTCTCACTCTAGTTGTTATCTGCTGTGTGGCTGAAAGGTCACGTCTGTTTTGTTTGTCATCTAAATAAAAGCCGTTTCGGTTGGAGATTTCTGATGAGACACGTCTACACACACACAGGCTGTCATGGCATTTTGACAAGCGTGGCAGCTCGCTATAAGCTTAGAGATGGCTGTCTGCGTATGAAAAATCTTTCGTAATGATTACATCATCTCAGCATCACCAGCGAGGGCCTCTGACAGCATTATGAATCATTTTAAAGAGTTCATATTTGAGAGGTTTTCCCTGAGGTTTAATTTCTTGCACCGAAGCGAGTTTTCATGACCGTTTTGCACCTTTATTGGACGCTTGAAAATAAACTTTGTCAACTTTGTTAAGTTGTGTAACAAATGCTATTTCCTATTCATATGTTGTGGACAGGTGAACTAAACCATCATTATAACTAAACCATCCCTCACTCTCTTGTTTGTCCTTAGATCCATATGGCCTCCCAGCCAAGTCCCCCAAACCTGACCCAGCGAGCCGTATCAACAACCAGAATCCAGGTAAACACAGCTGCCTACAGTATCAGCCGAGGACATGTTAAAATGTTTCATCCTAAACAGACAGAACATTAAAGACAGAACAGAACTAACCGAAGGAACAAGGGAAGGAAACGACAGATGGATGGAGAGAAACAGACGTCTTGGCGCTCTGCTTCTTTTTGATATATTCCACCCTTCTGTTTGTTTTCTCCTCCTCATGCTCCC
Source organism: Triplophysa rosa (assembly GCF_024868665.1). Classification (NCBI taxonomy): domain Eukaryota; kingdom Metazoa; phylum Chordata; class Actinopteri; order Cypriniformes; family Nemacheilidae; genus Triplophysa; species Triplophysa rosa. The sequence continues at coordinate 9,834,854 of NC_079890.1, forward strand.
TCTTTTATTTCTCTTTTCGCCCGTTCTGCGACTTCTTCAGAGGCCCCGGGGCCGTGAGCTGGAGGCAGTGCGGTGGGATAATGGCCGCACGGGGGAAAGATAAAGAATGAGAGGAGGAGAGAGCCGTCGTTTCTGAGACTTATTAGTTTAGCAGCCCCGGTTTAGTCGGTCCTGAGAGGAAGAAAGTCACCGAAAATTGGGGGGGGAGAGGAGCATGATTAGTGTAGCATGATAGAATAAGAAAATTACTCAGGCTCACTGTTTGCTCGGGGGTGACGTCTGGGGTTTGAAACGGGTGGCTTGTGTCTTTTCTTTGACATACGTGCATACGCAAAAAAAAGAAAACACAAGCCTATCTCACTTCATATCTGAGGTTCATAATCAAATTGAGAGAAAAGAAGAGCATATACGACACAAAATGGTGTTTGAGAGATAGTCTGGGGTGAGACAGGTGGAGGTGGGTTGGAGGAGTGCTGCAGGTCATTACAAGTACAATAACCCGTACAGTCATTGAGACACGGAGCGAAGGAGGAGGTGGAGGAAGAGTGAGGGATGGAGAAAGGAAACGAGAGGAACTGAGTCAAGAATAATGATGGGCCAATTGAGAACGCCTGCAGACAGATCCCTGTATTTCCGCCCGTTCCAGTGCTCGCCGGGGGCTCTTGTTGTCTCCCGTGGAGATCAGAACAGCACACACGCATATACACACACATTGAAACATCAGCTGCGTCCACACGTTAGCACAATGGTCATTCGTTTTAGGTCTTGCATGTAATGTGCAATTAAGCCATTGTACGTTGTATTGAGTACCAATGAGACAGTTCGTCTCCTTAAAGAAATAGTTTGACTTTCTTCCTTGAAACACTGTTAATGTTCAACTTCACACTATAACCAAAAACTGTGACCAGTTACTGGAACACAACATAATCCAAGTCTTCTGCCTTCATCATATGATACGTTTATATAAGGATAAGCCTGAAATCAAATTCATTCACTAAAACCCTTTTACTCCAGCTCTCAAATCTCACTGGCACATGTACATGTTTAAAAACGGCTCACTGAGACCCGTCAATGACACACGGTGTTATGTATGGAAACAACAGTGTGAACGTTCCTCCGAATTTCTCTGTTTATGTTCCACAGAAGAAAGTCTGAGGGGTTCGGAACAACATGAGATAAATGATGACATAATATTTATTCTTCGTTGAACTATAGCTTTAATAATATGAAGTATTATAGCATGATAACCCACTTGTAATATTGACTATGCTGCGGTTACTGAGCACATCTGTATTGGAGGTTTTGTACATCACGTTGAAGAGCTCAATCAGACCACAGCGTTTAGATTGGCTTTCATTTCCCCTGCGAAATGCCTCCCACACTCCATAATCCTGTTATGTAAAGATAAATGACTAATATAGCCTCAAAGATCCCACATCTATTAAAATACTCTTTCTGCTCAGCTGTTGTTCATATAAGAGGCTAAAATACACAGTTCCAGTTTGTAACACTGTATAAGATTAACCGCATTAACCATAGATCAGGTTTAGATGTATAATTATTTATTATGCTTTTATTATAGGAAAAAGTATGTTTAGAGCTGATCTCTCTCTCTCTAAGTGTCCTCAACAGCTTTTAAAGGTCCAGTGTATAAAATGTAGCGGCAACTAGCAGTGAGGTTGCGAATTGCAACCAACGGTTCAGTCCACCCCTCCCTTTCGAAGCACTACGGTGGCTGACACAGGACTAAGATGTCGTCAAGTTTTCGCTTCTTTGCCAAATGAGATAACGTATTTACGAAACGCTCTGTAGAGCAGTTTGTCCGGTTAGGGCTACTGTAGAAACAACATGGCGAATTCCATGCAAAGGTGTATGTACTGTAGATAGAAATAGCTCATTCTAAGGTAATAAAAACGTAACACATCATTGCGTAAGGTCTTTATACACCTCTGAAGACGTAGTTACGTATATTATATTGCATTTCTGTCAATAGATCCTCCAAAAAATTACACACTGGACCTTTAAAGCTTAAAAAAGCCAAAAGTACATATTGAAGCTTTGAAAGTTGTAGTTCTGTTACACTATTAAGACATTTCTCTGTTTATCCTAAATAGTCCACCATAGCATCATTAGTATGGATTTAGAGTGAGACTGTTTTTTTTATTAAAAAAATGTAAAATATTATAGCAACACAGCAAAAATATTATTAATTTAACAAATTGATAGAACATAAAAAGTTGTGCAACTAGTTCCTAAATATTTTTTATTTTGTTTCACTGGCTTTAAAGCTGTCTAAACACTGAACAAAGTCTCACCTCACTTCCTCTATCTCATAATCTTTATTTTTTTACGCTACGGTTTGCTGATTCTGGTTCACGTCTCCATTGCCAGACCACAGTATCCACTTGTGTGACAGACCACAGCGTTAAACCGTGTGTATTTTACACGTGTGCCAAAACACGCATGTTTGCCGAAACCCAATCCACCTTGACTAGTGTGAGCTGAGCCAGTGTGATCTGGTCAATGAGTTCATAGAAAAGTCCACCAGTCTAGAATGTCTTCCAACTTTTTATTCTAATTTCTGACAGTTTTAGTGAACAGGGCTCTAATTGGTTCATTTTGATCGGTTAAGGACATGAACAAGCCAATCAAATTGCTAGATGAATGGCCCCATTTCATTTGTTCCATTTGATTGGTTAAAGACATTAACTAGGACATAGGATGGGGAGATAAATGAAGTAAGGCGATGTTGGAGGGCAGGATGGGGCAGCACTAATGAACTCACTACATCAGACAAATACTTATGTAAGTGTCAAAGGCCGGTCCTCTGGGTTCACACTCCAATACGGGAACAGGTTAAAGGTGGTCATCTCACTAATGGGTGCCATCACCAAGTGCAAGACTTTGAAAAGTTTCTCTAATAAAATGCATCGGACTTCTGAACTGTAATAGCCTAGTGGAGAGGAGATCATACATCCAAATTGATTCTAAGATCCAATATTGAGAATTTTTATGCATTTACTAACTGCTTTATGGTCTCTTCTCACCATCTCACAAATGGTAAACTTTTCCATTTGAAAAACAAATTGTCTCTCTGTTTTGCAGGTACTGGAAACAGCACACATCCCCGAATTCCCTCAAGAGGACCGGGTGGAGAGAACGGCCCTCTCCCTCCCTCCAATATCGCTGTTATCGCAGGTGCCGCCGGAGGTTCTGCCTTCCTCCTTCTCGTCACTGCCGTCATCTGTGTGGTGTGTTACCGACGACGACACGCCAAACATTCAGAATCGCACCACCCTCCTCTCTCCCTCTCATCCTTGACCTCGCCCAAGCGAGGCTGTGGCGGGGGCGGAGGAAGTGGCAACAACAACGGATCAGAGCCTAGCGACATCATCATCCCTCTGCGGACTTCTGACTCCGCCTACTGCCCCCACTACGAGAAAGTCAGCGGGGACTACGGTCATCCGGTCTACATCGTACAGGAGATGCCCCCTCAGAGTCCAGCCAACATCTACTACAAAGTATGAGAACCGGAGACGACCTTACCGACAACTACGATGACCACACCAACCTTAACTACTACCTAAATCCCGCCCCACCGCCGCAGTCCTCCACGTGACTGCGGTTGTCCCTGTAGATCAGATCCTTTTACCTTCACACACATTTCTCCCATATAGTGACTTTTTGGGGCCGGGTGTGTGTTATCATTCCTCACAAGTCCCCCAACCTTCGGCCTTCTGTTAGAGAGAGGATGTCCTGATACAAGGGCCTCCTTCTCTCTGACATCCCACCGGGAAAAGTTCTTAAAGCTAGAGAAGACCTCCTGGAGCGATTCTGCCAACTGAAACAAAACATATAAACTCCTAGTTTCATTGGAGCACAAGCGTCAAAACTGTCTTTTCTGATGTACTCGCAAAAATACGAAAAAACGAACACTCAACTTGTCCAAACCTCGAAAAACATTTTGAACTTCGACCTTGAATGCTACATTTACTCACAAATAGCAGTCTAGTTTGTGTTACTACTCCTCTGTAAGGGGGGGAGCCATTGATTTAGCCAATCGTCGCACAGGGCTCCAGTCACGTGATGTGTGGACCCATGTGTTTGGTTGGTGGAGTTGCAGTGGCGTGGGGAATCTTGTATATTTTAATAACGTGTGTATTTTGTGAGTGTGTAGGATAAATATTCTGACACTGCTGGTGAGCTTCAGTAAAACTTGCGAGTGTTTGTGTGGATGAGTGTGTGTCTGAGTACAGTGTCAGTGTTAGCGTGAATGCGTGTTTGTTAGACTGTTTCAAAACCAAAACATAAAATGTGAGTGAACATCAAAAATGTTTTTTTATTGCTTTCAAACACATAGATTATAATTATATATGAATACTCAGTAAAATAATTTTTAGAAAATTTCATGTAAAGTTACACAGTTCCTTTGCTAGGCCTAATTTGTTTATCGACATGTTGACCTTGTGTCTTTCCCTTTTGAGTTGTAAATTAATTTAATACTTTCATTCTGTTGCAGAAACCGAGTTTGTTTGGTTCTGTTTTCCACCTCATTTTTCTCTTTCCCAGGAGTCTCCTCCGCTCTACACATATATTTTTATAGCTCCTTGTACTCTGATGTAGTTTTGAAGCTAGACCTCGTTTGTGAACGTGTTGAGGTAGAACAATCTGAGAGTTTTTTTATTCTTATTTTTTAAGATGCTTTTTTTGAACAAAAAGGGAAAAAACTGAAAGGAGGGAAGAAATGGATGGGGTTAAATAAAAAGGATATGCACACTGCCTGATAGGAAACGAAAACGGATGAGCAAGAAACTTCCAGAAAGAGTAAAACTATGAAAGAATCGCACATTAAAAGACAAAAAATAGGGGAGGGAGAGATGGGAGGGGGATGAAAGATGCTTGAAGCAGGAGAGAGACAGAGAGAGAGCGAGAGATAGGAAAGGTTTTTAATAAACTCTTGGAAAAGCTCGTCTGAAGCGGTGAAGGAGGCAGATGTGAGCGCACGGCTGTGTTCTGAGGTAGAGAGAGAGTCGGATGAGAGGGAAGAAAGGAGCTAATTCTCTCAGATGGACAACAGGATAGATGGACACACAGAATTCCTCTTTTATAGATACACAGTGCTCTTTTTTTGTTCACGTGAAGTGGAAATATTTCTGGGGACTCATTTGAAATTCTAGAGTATCTCGGAAAACGTTTCGATATTATGCAGACGCGCACACGCGCTCTGAGAGAGATTCAATGGCCGTGGCACACAAAAAAAGCACTTGTAGAGAGACCGCTTTTCATCTCGCGCATACACGTGCACGTGCAAACCGATTACATAATCAAAAGCCATTCTGATTGGCCATATATGCTAGTTTCCGTAAAAATACTGTAATTAGCTACTCTTTCACACGCTATCTCTCCTTTCTCTCTCTCTCTCTCTCTCTCTCTCTCACACACACACACACACACACACACACACACCACACACCACACACACACACACACACACAC